>NW_024387097.1:570000-690000 GCF_900408965.1 Simochromis diagramma | reverse complement strand
TCTACCATTCCAGGGCTTGGTTTTTAGCATAGGGGGTCTAACCAGGACCCTTTCTGGCTTAACTCCAAACGTGTGCAGTTTCACCTTTACACCATCCAGACTTTACGGACAGCCCCAGTGATCAGTGTAGATACAACAGGTGAAAGATCAGGACCACAAGTAGCTCAAGAAGTACCACAGATATAAATATAGATATAAATATAGATATAAATGAGTCTTTGTGCGGATGTTTGTGTGTGCAGATTAGCATATACATCAGCAAATGTTTGTTTGAGTCATCATTATTTTTTTATTTATTTTAGTCTCACTTGTTTGTTTTATGCATTTCTTCCTTTGTTAAAAATAAAATAAATGAATAAATACATAAAATACACTTAATTTAATTTAAGGCGAACATTAAATGTAAACCTATTATACGACTCCATCACTACTACTAATAATACCACTGTTACTAATAAATGTGATCTGTCACACAGTCAGTCACACCAAGTCAAATGAATGGTAATCTGTATGTAACTTTCAGTGGTTTATAGAAACAGGTATGATATAAGGAATAGACTCAATTCATCTTTCCCAGAAGTCTTGGAATATGGAGGCAGCTGCTGTCCAGGTCAGATTTCTCTGGAACAGATGGCTGCTGTCCTCACTGCAGAGTTTTGCTGTGTAGGTCACACTATATTAAAACATATACTAAGTTTACTCTGATGCAGAAGGAGTAGGACAAAACATCTACCACTCCATAGCTTGGAATAAAAGACTCTAATAAATAGCACCTAATTTTTCTTTCAGCTCCTCCCACAGTGGATCATCTCCCTCCGTCCCTCGTATCTTTGTCAGCCACACCAACCTCTTCATGCCCTCCTTCAATACATCCAGGAGTCTTTGCTGTTGTCTCCTCTTTTCCTCCTGCCTGGCAACACCATCTTCAAATCCTTTGTCCAACACATCCATGGTCCCTCCTCTGCACATGTCCAGATTATCTCAGCATTGCCTCTCCAACCTTGTCTCCAAACTGCTCTGAGCTGTCCCTCGGATGCATTCATTTCTAACCTTGGCCATCCTGTTTACGTCCAATCAAAAGCTTTAATTCAGTCTCCTGTCTTTTTGGGAGTGCATCATCTCCAAACCATACATTGGTCTCACTCACTAAATGTCCCCCTTCACTCTTGCTGCTATCTTTCCATCACAAAGCACTCTGACACTCTTCTCCACCCACACCACCCTGGCTGCACGCTCCCTTGTGCACAGCTGTTGCTTTGGTGAAGACTACATTGTTCTAATAGCTTCTATTCTTCTTTGAACCTTCTTGTAGCACTCTTCTGCTCTACCTGAGCACTCAAATTCCTCTTTTTATCCAACACTTACACACTCATACTCTGATGGATACATCGGAGAGCAACTTGGGGTCAGTGTCTTGTCCAAGGATACTTGGCATGCAGACTGGAGCAGACTGGGATCGAACCACCAACCTTCTGAATAGTAGGTGACCTGTGCTACCACCTGAGCTTTAGCCACCCCTTTGGATGGTTGAGCCCAGCTATTTAAACTGATCTACCTTCATTACGTCTACTTCTTCTTCCCATTCACACAGGTGTATTCTGTCTCTTATCTTATCTTATCTTATCTCCATCCCTCTTATCTCCAGAGCATACCTCCACATCTGCAGGAACTCATTCACCTGCTCCCTACTCTCACTACAGATCACACTGTCATCTGCAAACAACATAGCCCCCCCACCTTGAACAAAAATCTGCCATTCAAGCTTTTCATGGAGTTTTTAGGACTTCCTGATAATAATGAATTACAGTCGTCCAGCCTGGAAGTACTGAATGCATTGCTAATTATTCAGCATCACTCTGAGACAGGATGATTTTAAAGATATTGTGCAAATGGAAGAAATCAGTCCTACATATTTGTTTAACATGCACATCAAAAGACATCATATCCTGGTTATATGCTTCCTCTAGATCAGGGGTCGGCAACCCTAGGCACGCGTGCCACAGTTGGCACGCGAAGGGTTAACTGATGGCACGACCATAGCTGGACTGGCCATCGTGCATATCGGGCATTTGCTTGGTGGCCCGGTGACTTTTTTTTCTCTTTGTAACGGCATAAACAATGAAAGGTGGTGGATTGGCCAGATGCTGGTCGGTGTGTAAAAATAACTGTTTTTCAACTCTCAGTAATGCCATAGTGATCGTTTGATATATGGACCTGCAGCGGAGTTTAGGCCCAGACACGGCTAGTGACGTCAGACTGAACGACCGGATACAGGTAACCCACCAGGAAGTGAGGTTATTAGCAAGTTCACCTTCAAAATTAAATCTTCTTAACATTTTTAACTCTTTTTACTGTTCTTTTTAACTTAAATACATACAAATGAATTATTTTAAAGCAAACATTAAAGATAAACATAAATGCCTTTGAGGCATCACAACTACACTACACACTAACTACACACTAACTACACAAGATTTGCGCTAAACGTCGCAAATCTCTCACATCTCAAAACACCGCCGTCACTCCTAAAACGTCCTCCTTCCTAAACCACTAAATGCCATGTTGCCATATCATTTTTTGATTGGTCCACATGGTACATTTTTCCACCAATAGGAAAGACTGGGGCGTTTGTTTTTGCTCACAGGCTTTCGAGCGTTTTCCTTATAAAACGCTGTTTTTAGTTCCTTCCTGCAGTAAATATAAACAACGACAGTATTCAGGAAGAAAAACAAACATTGCAGATATTTTTATCATAACTCTGGTTTTACGTGGCCGATCAACACAGTTTAAAAACTGGTATAAAGTCCACACTTTGTCCCGTCAGTTGTTCCGTCTGTCCTGCTCACATCTCCAATGGTTGTCCACGTTGTCATTAACGTGGCTTCACTCCTCATCAGCCGCTTTGCTAAAACACCGGTGTCGGCACATAAGGACGCGTCAGAGCCTGTCAACCACGTTGATTAGCTGCGTATATACGAATGTGAATCGCGTGATTGGCTGGACTATGGGATAAGGTGGCATCGTTCTGATCCCATACTGGAGCAGCCAGTCACTGACTAACACTGCAGAACAGAATTGTTAAAGTTTTAATGTTAATTTCAATTCAGGATAGATTTTTTTTTTGTGCACAACGCAGATTTTCTGTGCGCAGAGACGTGCCAGCAGTGCGCAGCTTAGAGGGAACATTGGTCCTCACTCCCTTCCTCCTTACTCCCTCGCTCCTTACTCCCTTCCTCCTTACTCCCTCGCTCCTTACTCTCTTCCTCCTTACTCCCTTCCTCCTTACTCCCTCGCTCCTTACTCTCTTCCTCTGCTCCTTCTGATTCACTAACTGTCCTTCACCCTCATTTTCTGCATTCATTAGCTCCTTCCATCTTCTCGGCACATGTTCTTCACTTAGTCGCATATTTCCATCTGTACCTTTCATCACGATCCTGCTGCACATCCTTTTCAGTTTAATCACTCTGCCTACTAATCAGTCCTTTTCTCCTTCCTGAGTGTGCAGCCTCACATACAGCTCACTATCAGCCTTTTCCTTTCTTCTTTCTTCTTGCCATCCCTTGCAGTGTCCCATCTCTTTCAGACTGTAAATGTAATCTACCTGCATGCACCTTTCTCCACTCTTATTTTGTCTGTCTCTTCTTTTTTTTTTTAAACATTTATTTATTGGTTTTAACCAGTTTTACACGATGCCCCGTGAGCAAAAAATATATATATATATATAATAAAATTAAATAAATAAATAAAAAATAATAAAGTAAAAATAAAATTAAATAAATAAATAAAAACAAAACCACAACAATAACAGAAACAACATAATAATAGAAACAAAAACAAAGCAAACCATAACAAAAGGGAAGGACAGATATACAAATCAAGTTAGAGTTTCAGGCCGTTAAGTCCACAGTGTGCACGTTGCAGCTCTCCAGAGAGTTGTAGAATTTAGACCATATCGCCCAAAACTTGTCCAGTTTATTCCTTAATGCATAAGTTATTTTCTCCATAGATAGTATAGATGTCAGTCCATTAAGCCACTGAGTTAGTCCACATATTTTTTGACTTTTCCAACACATAGCAACAGCGCTTGGCTTTCAAAAGTCCAGTCGTTAACAGAGCTCTATTGTTTGCAGCAGGTACAAAATTATTTGGGTATATATTTAAAATACATAATTTAGGATGAAGTGGAATCACATCACCAATGATTTGACTCAACAGATTTATTACCTTTTCCCAAAAGATTTTCACACGTGGACACTCCCATATACAGTGAAATAAAGTGCCTGTCCACTCCACACTTAATACAGGTGTCTGGGATGTTTGAGTTAAAATGATGCATTTTTGACGGAGTAAGATATTGTCTTGTTAACCATTTATATTGAAGTAGCCGAGATTGCACATTAATTGTCTGACTCTGGGCCAAGGAGCATGATTTATAGCACTCATCATCAGATATATCCATTTGCCTCTAAAATAGACTGTGTTGATTCTTTGGAATTTTCCATAAATAATTTGTACAATGCAGAAACTCGGCCTCTCCCATTTAGATGCTTTATAACTGTGCTCTCTAGAGAGGAGTAGCTAAGCTGTTACCTTGAGTGGTTAAGATAAAATTTCTTAATTGAAGAAATTTAAAAAAATGTTTGACAGGAATAGAAAAAGTACTTCTAAGCTGTTCGAAAGACATAAGAGTATTATTCCTAAATATATCAGACACTTTTCTTATACGTTGATCGAACCAAAATCTAAAACCTGCATCCGCGCTACCAGGAGGAAAGCTGTTATTTCCAAATATCGGAGTAAACCTAGACAGTTGTATCATTTCTCCGAAGTAGTTATGTGTTTCAAACCAGATCGTTATAGTGTTTTTTAGAAAGGGGTTCTTAGTTTGCTTATTTAGTGTCTTCCTGTCGGCTGAGTAAAGATATAAGTTCGGGGGACTTTTGATTTCTGTGGACTCCGTAGAAACCCACACTGGAGTTTGCTCATTAACAAAATAAAACACTGCCGCTCTGATTTGAGCAGAAGTACCACTTTAAATTTGGAAGTTGTAAACCCCTCTTTCATAAGGGAGGTTTAGTAATGAGATTCTGAGTCTTGGTCTTCTGTTGTTCCAAATAAAGTTTCAGAATAGTTTTTGCAAATCTAAGAAGAAAGAGTTTGGTGGAGAGAGAGGTATTGATTGAAAAAGGTAAAGATATTTTGGCAAAATTGACATTTTTAGTATATTAATACGACCAATTAAAGATATAGGTAGTTTCATCTGTTTAGAAGTGCAGTAACTGATGTCGTTAAGGAATTATAATTGGATGCCAGAATATTTTCAATTGAGTGAGTTAATTTCACACCCAGATAAGTAAACCCATGTTCAGATAGCAGAAAAGGAGTATTGATTGGAGGATTTTGTCGTTCATTTTTATTCAAAAATAATATTTCGGATTTATCAAAATTTATTTTATAACCCGAAAATGTACTAAATGTATTAATGAGACTTAATATGGATGGTATTGATTTGTTTAAATTAGTGCAAAACAGGATCACATCATCTGCATATAGGGCAATACGGTGGTCAACATTGCCTACTTTAATTCCTGATATGTTTTTATGATTCCGAATTGCCATCGCAAGAGGCTCAATTGCCAAGGTGAACAAGAGAGGTGACAAGGGGGTGTATAGAGGTGTCTAGTTCCACGATATAATCTGAATGGTGCGGAAAAAAGACCATTAGTTAAAATCTCTGCTTGAGGGTTGAAGTATATCAACTGACTCCATTTAAAAAATCTGTTTCCAATACCAAACTTTTTCAAAACTTCAAATAAGAACGGCCATTCGATCCTGTCGAAGGCTTTTTCCTCATCCATTGAGATTAACGCATTGTCTCTTTTTTCTCATAAATGATATTCATGACCCTCCGTATAGCGTGAAACCCCTGCCTCCCCTGGATAAAGCCGTTCTGGTCTGAATGAATCGTTTTAGGCAAGAGTGTCTCTAATCTCATAGCTAATAGTTTGCAAAGTATCTTGTAATCATAATTCAACAGTGAGAATGGTCTATAAGAACTACAATGTGTTGCTGGCTTATTTGGTTTCAGTAACAGAGTAATTATTGCAACATTAAGTGAAGGGGGGAGAGACTCAGATCCAAATGATTCCTGATACATATCCAATAAAGGCTGGATTAATTTATCTTTAAATATTTTAAATATTTCTATTGGTATTGCATCAGTCCAGGAGTTTTGCCCCCTTTCATGTTCCTTATAGCATTAGTAATTTCTTCTACTGTTATATTAAGCTCTAGTTCATCCATATCGTTTTCTGGTAGTCTAGGAAAATACAGTTGATCCCAAAATTATTTTTGTTTTGATGAAAATGACTTTAAATGCTCAGTTTTGTATAGCTGTTTATAAAAAGTACAAAAAGAGTCATTAATATGTTTAGGATGAGCTGTGATCTGTCCTTCATCTGTAGTTATGGAGTTTATTGTTCTTTCAGCCTGAGTCTGTTTAATACGCCAAGCCAGTATTTTACTTGCTTTTTCACCCTGTTCATAATATGACTGTTTCAGTCTTAGTAAACTTTTAGTAGCTTTATTTAATGACAAAATATTAAATTTAGCTCTGAGTTTATTTAACTCTAGAATTAGAGCATTAGATTTGGACATAAATATCTCTTCCTCCATATCTTTTATCTTTTTTTCCAAATGAACCAGTTCCATCCCGGATGCTTTATGTTTAAAGCTTGTAAAACTGATCATTTGCCCTCTCAGGAAAGCTTTAAAGGCCTCCCATTTTATACCTCTGTCTCTTCTGACACATGTTTTTACCTGTGCAGGTAATGTCCTGTGCAGCAGAATCATAATCTGAATGCTTTGTAGTGACAGACATATTTGCTTTCCCAGGAGGAGCCCCATAGACTCTCTGTAGGTATTTATTCACTTGATTTTATTATTCATATCACACAGGGGTAAATATTATATTATATTATATTATATTATATTATATTATATTATATTATATTATATTATATTATATTATATTATATTATAATGGAATTGTATGAGTAACATCCCTTCAAGCAAAAGTTTTGGTCATTTTCACACATTTTAGTGTTTGAATGTGTTTTCATGGTTTTAAATGACACAATGACAGCAGTGGTAATAATAAGGCTGTTAGCCAAGATGGTAAGAAATGGCATGAAAACAAGCAGAAAAGACCAATAAGGAGCATATCTGAGTGTTTCCCAAAAATGACAAGAATGATGGTGGTGCTGCAAACACACATCATACTCATACATGGATGGGGTTTAACTTCCTGTTTACTCGTGTCCAGTTCAACTCCCAAAACCAGGGTGAGGTTTAAACTATAGCTATGTACAGTGTTACACTGAAACTCAATTTTAGGGTGACAAGATGTAACGCACAATTCTTAAAATGCAACTCTTGATTGTGATGCAGAGCTAACTCTAACACACTGTGGGTTCTGTTCTTGGAATCAGAGCCTGATGATCGGATATCAGGCACGATTCGACTTTAGTAAAATGTTACATTTGCAGTTCATGGCTGAAGTTTAACAAAAACTGAACACCTGCCAGTCTTTGAAAATCCAGGCGGTTTATCAAAACCTCCGCGTTCAGAGAAAAAACGTTTTTGCTGTTTGTTCAGAGTCATCATCCCTGTGCAGCTGTCATGGATTCATGGAATTATCAGACCTGCTCATGTTGTTAAAAGTCGTGGAGTCATTAAGCATCCTAGTGTGGAGGAGGCTTTTCTCGATGGAGCAGTTAACTTGTGGCTCATGGTAAAAGTGTTTATATAAGCTGTTTGGATAATGATACGGGGACATGATGGCACATAGTGAGAATGAACAAATATTTGACGGAGGACAAGCAACTGTTTGTCAAGATGCCATTAAGCCCGGAGGTTGCATAGCACCTTCAAATAAAAGCATTCGTGTGTCACCGTGACAACAGTCCCACAATAACCCGACTGTCTGCAAATACGAAACAGTTTGAAACTGCTCAAAACACCACAGGCACTAAAATAAAGTGTTAATGTTATTCGACAAAACTGATGTGAAATGTTATCTCACCAATAACACAACTTTACTAATGACAACGTAAACCACACATTTATTTGTGGCTTCCATTAACGCACATTTCATTTGATCAGACAGCAGAAAAACACAAACTTGGTTCATGTTTTTTTTCCATCGTCCTCATTTAATGTTGTTTCAAGGCCTGTTGCTTTCTTCTCTTCTCTTCTCTTTTCTTCTCTTTTTAGTGAAACGCCTCCTTTCTGTCTCAACACAGACATGTAAAGTGAATGTATTGCTGTCAGGCTAAATTATAGTATATATCATGACCATGTGGGAAGGACGTTGGTGTGGTGGTCAGCACTGTTGGCCCACAGTACGAGGGTCCTGCACCATCAGGCCGGGCCTCTCTGTGTGGAGTTTCTCTTCGTGCTGTTGTGGGTTCCCTGTGGGTACTCGAGCTTCCTCCCACAGTCCAAAGAGATGCAGTTAGTGGGATTCAGTTAACTGATGATGCTAATTTGCCCATAGGTGTGAATATGGTTGTTGTCTCCCTGTGAAAGCTCTGATTGGTGAGCTGTCCAGGCTGCAGCCTCCTCTGATACGTGGATATACATATGTTCATGTTTCACGGTCATGTCAGATGCAGTTCAGCAGGATGGCACAGGATGTTACGTTCAACAACCCGCACACACACCTGGACACACACGTATGTTTCAGTCACAGTCATTGTGGCGATTGTTTGTTTATCTTTGCTCTGTATTGTCAGCTTTGTGTTCATACCTAAATATAAGAGAAGGATCGTGTCTGTCCTCATGAAGACTGTAGGTCAGGCTCATGTTGGTAAACAGTTATTACGAGGCAGTCGTCTCAGGTCGTCTTATGGAGAAAAGTGAAAGAAACATGACAGTAAGGTGTGTCACTAATGCCTTTCTCCTGGGAATGATACAGCAACACACTGCATTAAGAAGAAAAGTGTCCCCAACACTGATCACAACGAAGAAGAGAGACGCCTCCAACATGCACCAACATCTGTCCCACTGCATACAAATAACAGGATGTGGATACTGGGGAAAGTAGAGCCAACGACAATCAGTAAGGAATCTAATGATAAGTGATATCGATACAGAATCAGAACTTCTTAATGTTTAAGAATTCCTGACGCCGTCCTTCAGTAACATGAAAGCAGGCTGTTGCTCCCGGAGCTAGGCTAACAGCTCCACAGCGATCCTGGAGCTAAGATCCGTGTTATTCCGTGTTCATTTAGCCCTTTTGCGTGCTCGCAATGCATCACATTTTACTGCTGCAACAGCTAATGTTGGAACTTTCCCTCGACTCTGCAACACAACAGGAGAACACACTCTGAGGGAATCACTGCAGATGGGAACTGTGACGTTTATCCTCTTCAAACTACATGTACACCAGTCCCACTGTACTGAATCATTTGGAGGTGTTTGAGCCATGACACACTTTATTAACAGCTGCGTCTCACAGATGTGCTGCTGAGGAAAACACTAACACAGCGGTTATTATAAGGACGATCCTCTCTCAGAGACTGTTCTTTATGAACACTGTCTTCACCTGCTCCCTTCAGAGGTCACCCACCTCCATCTCCCCCCGTCCTCACCAACCCTCCACCTTCATCATCACCTCGTGGGCTCAGTAAATGAATCATCTTCAGTAAATGAAATGCTTATCACAGTATGCAGATGTCGTTTCTTCATCGATATCCCACTACGACACAAACACAGACAATGGCGAGCTTCTGAAAATTCCCTTTCTTCAATCACTCACCAAAATGTATTCCCTCTAAATTTACAAATGGCTGACCTTTGAAAATTGCCGTGTTTAAGCCTTTGCTTTTTATCCTTCTGTGCCTTCTGTAAATGTCACATAATGTTACTGGGCTCTGGCAGCACAGGATCATTAATCTTTCCTGTGCAGGCTGGCTGGGGAAATATGGTGGGCAGAGCAGCTATATCAGTAAGTAGGGACATCAGAGCAGAAGTGTAAACATCATTTAGACACTGCAGTTTTTCTGCTCAAATGGGTTTGATGTTGATGAACATAGACCAGTGATGCGCAGTGTTTGATCAATGCTGGAGGAAGGTTAGTCGTTATTCCATCACGGTAAGATGGAAATGTGCATTTCTCCTCTTCCACACTGACAGAGGACAAATCTGCCTCCTGCGCTCCATTTGTACTCATGCATGGGTTGCATGTGCACGACTCGGACAGGCCGTGTATACGCAGAACAAACCGAAGTCCAAGGAACAGTCTGCAGACCTCTGAGAGAGGATTGCATGGATGCACAGATGCAACCCAACAGATTTCTCCCACCACTCCCAGTCTGCACAGTAGCATCATGGGCAGCCAAAGTGGGAGAAACCTCCCCAGAAAAGGCGTGCTGAGACTTTCAGCTCTAATTGCTGCCAAACGTGTTTCAACAAAATATCGAGCAAAGGCCGTAAAAACAGTTTTGTTTTTTATTTTGAATAAATCTGCAAGAATTCCAAGGAATCGTTTTCACTGAATGTAATCCATGTTGGAATAATGCAAGGGAAACTACTACGACAGGCTGTGATCTGTAAAATAGTACAGTACAGAATAATATTTCTACTCTACTAATATAGTGTAGTACTAATGTAGTTAGTAAAGGAAAGCTGATTGTCGGGCATCAGGTGAGAGGTGTTCTCAGATTTTAATAGGAAAAATGAAATTGTGAGACGGTGCATTTGAGTTTTGACACGCTGCTCCTGTATTCTGAATAATAAACAATGACAGTGAGAATGTGTCATGTTTGGTTACATTTATGTAATTGTAGGACTTACCAAGGACAAAGTATTTTATAGAAAAACTTGAAGGAGGCTGTACTTTCTCTTTACCATGGCTCTATATAATACATGAAACGGGGCTTTTGTGAGCACACAGACTGAAGATGGGATTGCACACCAACGCTCCAGTGACCAATTAGAAAATTGAAAGTAAACTTGGTGCTGCCAGCAGGTCTTGTTTGGCATCCACATGGTTCTGGCAGGTAGTGTCAGTGGATGGTGACAAACTGTTGTTTTCTGCTTCACAACACCTGCAGCCTGGAGCACTTTGAAACTTCCATCACCCACACACACACACACACACACACACACACACACACACACACACACACACACACACACACACACACACACACACACACACACACAGAGTTTCTCAAGCATGTCACAATGTCATCTCAGCCCTGTGGAGTCACTTTATTATAAAATGTAAAAATCCATTCAATTTTATTTAATCACATGAAAAGATAAGGCATTTCCAGGTCATTAATCACATAGAGCCTCTCAGGGGGGGGTCTGTCTGTCTCCACACAGCACTCTCAGCATCATTTAGGAGAGAAATGCTGGGATAAGGATGGACTGCATTCATCACAGGGACTGAACTGTTTGCACAGCAGCTGCAGCTGCCACTGATATTAATCAAACAAAACTAACTTTTTGTTACAAAAGTCTTTTCTGTTAACCTTTGAGACAGGATGATTATTCCTGACGCTCTGCTGCTCTGGAGTTTGGAGGCTGTCAAATCCATAACCAATCTGATTTGGCACTGTTTAAGGATAAATACAGAAACACCCAAATTAGAGCAATCATTCCCACATAAATGAGTAAAACTACTAATGATGGACAACGAATCCTGTAATATTTGTAACAGCTGAGCAGTAACTGGTTCTTTATGTAGAGCTTTTCTACTTTACTCAAAGCACTTTGAGTGTTTCCTCTCTAACATTCACACTCTGATGAAGACGCTGGGATCAAGTTGGGCTTCGGTATCAGGAACAAAGGACACTGTATTCGTAGATGACCCCTCCTGAGCCACAGCTGAACTCATCTCAGAAAATGCTCAAAACATCTCCTTTGTGTCTCACTATTCAGCATCAACAACAGCAGCGTTTAGATGATCTCATGGCATAAATGTGAAATGATTAAGAACTTCATTTGCAGTTGGCGTCCTGTGTGAGTTGAATCCATTTGAATTGAGCTTGTTTATATGTGCACCACCCAAGGACATCGTCACACTGACACTCAGGGAGCCAGGAAATGAAGCAACATGCCTACAGTGGTTGGATGCATTGATCCACCACCCTGAAGAACCAGGTAGAACTATCCTGTCCTGACTATGTTAAAACCAAACTCACTGGTTTGGTCGGAGTGAAATAGCTGACGACTGTTTAATTCTCCTCTAAAAACATGTACACGTGAATTAAAATCACTTTGAGTCAAACGATGATAACAGAAAGCCGCACCACAGTTATCCGACGAGCTAACTGGGAAGTTAAAGTAGTGCAGGCTGACATAAAAATCTGAACACATCCCAAACTGCAGACAAGGTCAGAGCCAGTGAGTGTGTAATAAATTGGGAGGGTGTGTGCTGAAGCCATTATCTTTCCCTCTCTGCGAGCAGAGCAGTGCAGTGACCTGACATTATAACAAATGGAGGGGAAAACTCTGCCATGAGATGTAAATTCCTGCTCTGCTCCCAGTGGATGGTGGAGTCTCCTCAGAAAGTGAAGCACTGACCCGTGGTGTCCACCAAGATCTGAGATGACAGCGATGGAAGGATTAGAGAGACAGAGAGATGTAAGAGAAAATAGGTGGATGGGGGTTAGGTTAGGTTGTGTAAAAGGGAATTATGATTACATAGGATGCAGGAAGCGTCATGGCAAGCAAGATGGAACTGTCAGCATGGACTTCTGCCATGCTCTGTGTTCTAGATGACAGGCAGTGGGGAAAGTGTTCAATAAGTGGGAACTGCTCGGAGCAAACTGGATTTTAAAAACAACCAACAATGTACACAGAATGTTTTCTTTGGAAGAATAACAGCAAGCATGTGCACAGCAGAGGCACGTTCAGGCTACTGGGAGTCATGGTGGAAGTTTTCTAATCAGAAGCTACAGTCGGGAAATAATCATTTGGTCTCCTGCTGAATGTCTACGTTTGCTCACTTAGAAAAAATACAACAGTTTTTACTGTAGTTTCATGTTATTGGAACGAGACTATCGGCCAAAAACAATTACACATGTTATAACACGTTAGATAAAAGCTGACTGAGGGTTGTTTGGGTCATGCACATGTTGATTCTGCTTTGGTTTCATCAGCACTTTCTCCTGAGCCTTCTCCGCATCCTTTAGATGTTCACTGGCAAACTGAAGATGGGCCTGTTGTTGAGCTCCACAATGCATGAAATCACTCCATTAGGGTGTAAGTTCCTCCACAGTAGTTTGGGGCTGATCCAGCACCTTTCTCATGATCATCCCAGCGAGGGATGGAGCTCCAGACTGAAGGCAGTTGATAGTCTTGTAGTCGATTAGAGGCCTTGTGCAGATCGAGAGTCCCGTCCCTGACATCCTTTGACAGCTTTCTGGTCCTGCCCATGATGGTGGAGATGTTAAAGTAGAAGAAACTGATGGTGTGGCTGATACATCAGAAGTATGCGTCCCACATGGGAGCCAGAATTCTGACACATATTCAATTCATAACTTTTATGTAATGTGTGTGTGTTTTAACTACCATGCCATTTAGAGACAAATTTAGCTCCTCTGTACCAAAGCAAACATGCAGCTCAGGAGTGAGACTGACGTCCCAGATTGTGGCCTGAGGTAACAATGAGCACCAGCACAGAAACTCTTCTACTAAAGAGGAGCAAAGGGGAGGCATGTCCACAGACATGCACAGGGCTAATGCTAAAGATGGCAGACGCTCCGCTTTGGCAGCTCCTAAAGTGAGCAAATGACATCATTAACATGTCAGGGACATTAATCAGTCACTCGTGTTTGTGCAGTTATTATGTTTCATCCAGTGCAGAGGTTTGCAAACTAATGTCACTCATAACTTAATCAGAAATTCAAGAAGTTTAAGCTGCAGTGAGGCAGGTGTGTGGTGTATGTGATGATCTCACTGTCAAATATTCTTTGGCTGGTTGTGTCTTTATTTTTTTCTTCTCAGAATAAAAGAGGACAACTCTTTTTCTTAATGTAGTTATTACTTCTAAAAACCTTGTTAAACTTGGCAATGAAAAATGGTTTCTTTGTGCGCTATGTTATTGTCTTTTTTCTCGCTCTCCCTGCTTCTTCTTTGTATTTTATAAAGCACTCAGTGATGAAAAGAAACAGGCAGCCGCTGAAGAAAGGCGCGCCTCTCCCTCATTTAAATCCTCTCTCATTATGAGACTAGCAGGTGGTATATGGAGAATATTGCTCTTTAATAAAGGTTCATTTCACCAATATAATGTTGCAAATAAGTGCATCTCCACATGAGCTTGGCTTTATTCTGTCAAGTGAACACATGAAGGTTGCACAAATTAGCCCTGCTTTGCTTGGGTGTCTGTCGCAGACATGTTGTCTTTTTTTGAAACAATGCAATATTCAGTCTCACAGCGTTTCTTTTATTTGCATCTGCTCGTCACTGAGGCCAAACCACAAACAGGATTTACAGTGTGATTCAAGTCTGAGATCCCATCAAGTGACCGTGATTTTGGAAATTTAGAGACTGAAACATTCAAAGATTCAGGAGCTTCTGACATGTAAATGTAAGCAGAGATATTTCAGGTTCTGCGTTGCTAAGATGGGAGTTTAAATCAGATCATTAACATGGACTTTCAGGGACCCGCTCCAGCCGTGCTAGGGGAGTCCACGCCACCAAAGCCCGAGGTCGATGTGCTGAGCAGAGCGGCCTCACCTCCACCAGAGGCCGGCGTCCGGCGTGCTGGATGCCACACCGGCTGCGCCGCTGCTTGCCACATGGGTGGGGCTGCCACTGGATACGCGGGCGACTCCCGGACCCACCTCATCACCGGCACCGCTAGATGCGTGGGCGGCCACCAGAACAGACACCTCCCTGCTGCTGGCCCAGGGGCTGGGGTCGGTTCCCGCTCCTGGAGGAGGGGGAGTAGGTTCGGCCGGGTGGTTCCCCGGCCACAGTCAGCTGATGGGCGGTTGTGGCGGGGCGTGGTTTGTGGTGCTGCTGCAGGTGCGATTGACCCACCTGAGCGACACCTGCAATCACGCCTCGCCGGCTTAAAAGTTTAGAGTTTTTGGCGAATGTTGTTGTGTGTTAGGTTGAGCTGGCAGCGGGAGAGCTGCAGCTCTGTGTGTCCAGCAACCGTACCGAATAAAGATGATCACAGTGCCACTGGGTCTGTCGTGTTTTTCTGTCGTGTAGGCTGTAGCTGAGGAGGTTGGTGGTTCGAGCCCTTGCTGCTTCATTCTTCAAGCCAGAGATTACTCGGGCTCCGATCAGGGTCTGCTTGTGTGTGGATGTTTGATAGAAAGCACCTTAGTAGAAAAAATGTGGACAAAAGTGCTTGTATGAACTGGTATGAAAACCTGAGTGAGGCATTTTGTATAAGATGAGTAGAAAAGCACTATATAAGAACCAGTCGTTTACCAGAGGGGACCCTGCCACCAGACTCCCAGTTGCTTTTTCACTGCAGGCCTTCAAAATCTGAAAGTCATAAAGAGAAAACAAACCAACTGTGACTATAAATACAAGGGCTTCAGTGGCACAGTAAAACACCGTCAACCCAGGCACACTGGGATGACAACTGACTGTCTTCCTTCTCTCACCCCAACCAATCACAGCAGATGGCCCCGCCCCTCCCTGAGCCTGGTTCTGCTGGAGGTTTCTTCCTGTTAAAAGGGAGTTTTTCCTTCCCACTGTCACCAAAGTGCTCATAGGGGGTCATATGATTGTTGGGTTTTTCTCTGTATCTATTATTGTACGATCTACTGTACAACATAAAGCACCTTGAGGCGACTGTTGTTGTGATTTGGTGCTATATAAATAAAGCTGAATTGAATAGAATTGGAAAAAAGCTCTTGGACTAGCACCCTCGCTCTGCCGGTCCTGAACTTCCTGACAGATAGACCTCAGGCAGTCAAGGCACAAGACTACGTGTTCAGTCCACTCCTGTACAGACTCTTCACCTACTCTTCTGTCTCCTCCCACAGCAACACCTCCATCGTCCACTTTGCTGACGACATAATTATCAGCAAGGAAAAGGGAAGAGGAGAAAGCACATGCCCTATTATATATGACTGGGACTCGGGCTCATGTAGCCTAATCTGTCAGCCCCATGTGAGAGACTCACTACAATGAAAACATCCAGATTTTCCAGCATCAGTGGGATAGAGCCAAGAAATAATACTGTAAGTGATGACAGCAATGACAGAAGTCATTCAGAATTCACAGACAGGTTTGTGTGTGTGCAGTTCGCCAATGAGACCCATTTGTTCCGTTTTTACAATGAAGCCTTTCTCATTTCAGCCCTTCTGTACAGACAAGTTGTAAACTTTAACATCTAGCATGCTAACTGAGGCCTGCAGACTCTTAAATGTAGTTCTAGAATTTTCTGCAGTTTCTTGATCGTTGGACAATCAGGCCTTAGGTGAATTTGCTGGGACTTGCAGTACTGGGAGGATTTACAGCAATCTTGAATGTTTTCTTCTTGTTAATAATCTATTTTTCTCTAGAATGATGAGGTACAAGATGTTTGGAAATGTTCTGACCTTGATGACCTGAAACCTTTGGTTCTCACGTGTGTTTCTTCCTTGGAAATGTGTCTGACACACACATGTAATGCTCCAGACCAACAATGTTTGCTTTTACAGAGTTGGTCACAGTCGGTGATGATCAGTTAGGTACATTTGTCCTCTTAATTTGTATGGAAATAGTTGGTGTAAGGCATGTCTATTTTGGCTTAGATGTTGTGAAATAAAAACACAGTTGATTTGATGAGCTCTATAAACCGTAGAACTAAAGACTGTATTTTCTTTTCCACATGACTGTATGTCATTGATACGGTAGCATTTTGAGGGAGTTGCATCTCCAGCTCCAGCTTTGATTTGTTGCTGTAACGATAGTCTGTTTCTCTTGTGCAGGGACGGATTAAGGTTATTGTCTGTCAATGCGACTCCATTTGTTTTGATCCACAGTAATTTTCCAGCTTTCATCAGAGTGCATTCTTTTGATTTAGTTGCTGATTTTCAGCTTTTAGCTGCTAATGAAGATTCATTTTAATCCCTGCCAGGATCTTCTCATCTCAGTGTTTCTTCTTTTGCCACTTCAATTTTTAATATCTTGAGGACAATGATCAAGTGCACATGCAGACCCTCGAGTTCTTGGTTGGGCAGATATAGCTTATATAAAATGGAGAAGTTGTTGAGGTCAGCAGAATATAGGATGAGGAATATTTAATCAGAAAGTCATTGTCACTGATTTAGTCCAAGATTAGTCACAAGTGTTTGATGATAATCTTCAGTCAGTTTTCTGGTATCTAACATGAAGCCAGGCATACGCATTGAAGCTCTTCAAGTGTCTTGAGTGTTTGACCCACTCCTCAGCCATACAATGCAGGGGATGTGTAGCCTAATTGAATATACAGCTAATGAGGAAAATGGCAGGCTGAAAAATCAAATGCAGGTGCTCTCTTGGATTTTCTTTTGTAGAACATCCTGCTTCTATCTTTTATACATTAAAAAACATCTTGAGGAGAAAACGTGCTTTGAAAGAAGGTATTTTAAAAATAAAAAGCAGGCTTGTTCAAGTCAGAAAGGCCTAAACAGTCTGAACATGGCGCTGACTACAAAATGTTTTAAAAAAATGAAATAAGAATGTCAGCAATCACATTTACATATATAATATTTTTAGCTTTGATAGCAGCAGAAAAAAAGACGTTTTATCTTTCCACAACATCTCTGATACAAAAGTGTATTCAGCCTGTCCTGGTTCTGCCTGCAGACAGTTACAGTAAGGCTGCCTGTACTGTGTCACTGCTGAATATCAAAGGACTTTAACCAACCTTTTAAAGTGAACACATGCATCATCATATATTTGCACAAAATGCAAACTGTAACACATGAAGAACATTTAAAAAAATATAGAGAATGTATCGGTTTATATTTCAGTGGTACTGTGCTGAATAAACCTGGAACTATTACACGCATCACATGTACTTTCCTGTGTTGTTTACACTATACTAAAGGTTGTATGATTTCTATTAAAAATATTAAAAAGACACAAAACTAAATGTCCATCCATCCATTGATCCATATTCTTCTGCTTATAAGGGGTCAGGTTGGAGGGGCATTCGCCAAAGCAGAGATTCTCAGACTTACTTCTTCCCAGGCACCTCCTCCAACTTATCCAGGGGAATACCAAGGCATTCCCAGGCCAGCAGGGAGACGTGATCTCTCCAGTGTATCCTAGGTCTACCCCAGGGTCTCTCCCAGTAGGACATGCAAAGAATATATCACCCAGGAGGCGCCCAGGAACCATCCTTGTTAGATGCCCAAATAACCTCAAATGGTTCCTTTGAAAATGTAGAAGCAGCTTTATTCGGAGCCCCTCTAGCATGACCAAACTCCTGACCCTATCTCTAAGGGAGAGGCCAGCTGTGCTTTGGAGAAAGCTCTGCTGCTTGTGTCCATGATCTAATTTTTTTTTCGGTCACAAAGCTTGTGATCATTGGTGAGGTCAGGGATGTAGATCCACCAGTCAACTGACATCTTTTATGCTCAGCTCTCTTTTCACAAATGCAGTTCAGTTTCATTTATATAGCACCAAATCACAACAACAGTCGCCTGTCAATCAGACAAGCAAGTACTTGGTGACAGTAGGAAGGAAAAACTCCAAAATGAACTTGAGCAGCACCCACATCACAGGTCTCCCAATCGCCTGCTCCCCTCAGCTGTGTTCAGCTTGGGACAGCAACTTGTCTCTGACCAGGAGTGGACACTCCACCCTTTTATGCTTGAGGACCATGGGCTGAGAATTAAAGGTGCTAATTCTCATTACCACCGCTTCACACTACTGTGAACCACCCAAGTGTGAACAGAACCATACTGTCTCCAACAGCAAAGATGAAATCCTGAGACCCTCCACCATCTGCCTATACCTGAATATTCTGTCCAGAAGATCTATGAACAGAATCAGTGACAAAGGTGGCCTTGGCAGAGTCCCAGACCCACCTGGAACGAGTCTGACTTATGGTCAGCAATGTGGACTAAACTCTTGCAATGGTTGCACTGCAAACAAATGGCTCATAGCAACAGGCCAGACATCCCATGCTCCTGAAGCACCACCACCCCATTCTTCCAGTCCAGATCTCTACACAATGTTCAGAGACATGTCAATCAAGACAGACACTGTAAGTAGAGCACCGCTTTCCCCTGCTTAGTTGCATGACGGTTTGCCATTGTAACCACGTTACTCTCGGCCTCAGGTTGATGGCTCCCTTCACTTGTCGATTATCTGATTTAAGGGTTTCAGCCATGACTAGCACTAAGCACCTTACAGCTGGTGCTTCATCCAGCTGCTTCAGCAATGGAGATGGAGAACATGGCACACTCTGATCCACTGATCCTCAGCCTCCTGTAGCATACTGTTGAAGTTCCCCAGCAGGGGCCCAGCCTGAGTCAGTACAAACATACTCACCCCCGTCTGCCATTGTTCACTAAGGCCAATACTAGGGTAGAACCCAGGCCCTCTCTAGGAGACTGCCTCCAGAACCTGAGCTGTGTGTTGCAATAAGCCTGACAGTCCGTATCTCTTAACCTCATGCCCGATCTCAGGCTCCTGCCCCACCAGAGAGGAGGCATTAAATGCACCTAAAGGCAAATAATGGCAAATGGAGATTGAGAAGGAAACACTTGAATGTAGCAATAATTTTACTAATTATGGCATCTTTTAAACAACAGATTTACTACAATTCATCAAACAGTGCAATCAGCATATGCAGGCAACGTGCCTCCCTGTGTCTCAGCATCAAGAGGGCAGCCTTATTCTAACCTGTGACAGCAACTGCTCACCTGGATTATTATCACAGCCCTGTGAGTTTTCCTCCAAGGCTCTTTAGACTAAAAATCTTTGTTTTATTGTGTTTTTTGTTTATTTGCAGACCATCAACAGAATATTGGCATGATTACCTTTGATTTGTCATTTATATTATATATTAATTAATAATTAATTAATTAATATATTTTATATATTAAACTGAATTTGTTTACTATCAGATGGAAGAAACAACAATTATTCTCATGCACTATGAGCATGCCAGAGATGTTCAAAATGTTCAAGCTTGACACTGAACGTATATATGAACATGATATGAAAAACAAAACTTACACTAATTATGAACACAACACTGGCAGATGAATTAACATACTGAGTTTAGATTCTCCATTGTTTTAGATCCCTTCGTTAAATGCATCATTACACTGAATGTGCAGCTTCTCAGGTCTATCAGCCCTGGTAGATGCACCGCAATGTAAAAGATCTATGATAACAGCTATCATTGCTGCCATAGCTCTGAAAAACACATTTTAGCACTGACGATAGTATAAAGATGACTGAAAGCAAATGGCCTTGATCATGACACTGTTTTCAATAAAAGAAGGCCTGTGCCCACTTGTCTGTTCTGGCAAAGGAAAAGATTTTACCATACATGGTTCCTCAGTGTAGTTCAATTCAGTTTTATTTATATAGCATCAGATCACAACAACAGTCGCCTCAAGGTGCTGTATGTTGTGAGGTAGAGACCCTACAGTAATACAAAGAAAACAGAAACCCCCAGCAATCATATGACACCCCCCCTCACAACAGCGTGAGGCAGGAAGACAAGACAAAGACATCATGCTGTGGAGGAGGATTTAGGGTCACTGACTGGTGCAGTGGCGTTGCAGATTGACGGACCGGAGTAGCGCCTCCAGCGTCTGTGTCCAGGCTTGGCGGCAGCGTTGCAGGTGGGGCTGGACGACGGGTACCGCAGTGGGGGTTGATATCCTAAAGAAGATTCAAAAGGTGACACGCCTCTGGCAGAGGAGGAGGAGTTATGAGCATATTCTGCCCAACCAGAGATATGTGGACCAGGATACAACACAATGGAGGGTGGCCTCTAGCTCATGATTTAACTGTTATGTTTGTCCATTGGTTTGATGATAAGCTGAACTAAGGCAGGGTTTAGCCCTTAGAGCAGTGCAGAAAGCTTGCATACTTGAGACGTGAATTGAGGACCTCTATCAGACATTATTTCAAGTGGACTCCCGTGAAGTCTGAATACTTCGTCTGCTAGAATCTTGGCTGTCTCTGTAGCTGTGGGTAGCTTGTGTAATGCTATGAAATGTGAGGGTTTCGAAAATGTATCTATGATGGTGAGTATGGTTCGCTTCTATGCAGAGACAGGTAGCACTGTCACAAAATCCAAAGCAGTGTGCGATCACGGTCGGTCTGCTGTAACTAATGGCTGAAACGCAGCTGCGGGCGTTGGGTGTGGGACAGACTGCAGGCGGCCACATTCTCCCTGACATCTTTATCCAGAGTCTTTCAACAGAAATATCTTTTGAGTAACGCAGAGGTCCTACTTCTCCCAGGATGGCACGAGAATGTGGCTGTGTGACCCAGTCCAGAGCCATGGAGTGAGCAGCTGCAGCATAGCACCAATACGCAGGGCCAGTTTCCGGATCAGTCTCCAGGGCTCGGCGAATGGCGTCCTCCACCTCCCAAGCAATGTACCCAAGTATCCTGAGAATTATCAGTGTCGGTGGTGAACAGGTGAGGTAATGCGTCCTAGCTATCTCTGAGTGGGAGCGGTTCGTCACGTCTGTTCGCTGCCTGCCAAGACAGCCCGTCCACAGAAACCCGCCAACCCGAGGGTCCTTGTCCATGTCCACGCCACCGTCGACCGCTCACCATGCTGCCCGAGAGTCGGCGCCCACTCCTACTCAGCTGTCACCGCCTTCTCAACCCGTTCTCACTCCCAAAGCGTAACATTTTACGCTAGGTGACAAATCGTCACCATATTACGTTTTCGGCTACCCACCACGTTCCTAAATGACGACCTCGGAAAAAGAGGAAATATGAGAACCGTCTGGACTGAACCTACACATGTTCGCTCTTTTTCTTCAAATCGCTTAGAAACACGCTATTTAACATCATTACAGTCCTGGTTAAGGTCAGGAATAAGGTTATGGTCAGGGCTAGGGATAAGGTTAGGTTTAGGGCTGGAATACAGGGCTGGAACGTCTACTACCGCGGGAGCGTCATTGCACTGGATTCCAGCCATAACCCGCCGCGTACCATAAGAACGCCGAAGGCCTCCTTTCGCGTTCCTCAGGAACGCCGCGGGACGTGACAAAACGTCGACATGTTACGCCTCGGGAGTGAGAACGCTCTGGCCTTCTACATGGTTGGCCTACTGGTCTGCTCTCTCACACCCGCTGGCCCCGCGGTCGGCCTCCTGTCCTGAGTGTCCACTGCTTCCCAACGTTGTCTATCTAACTACTGACATCATTACAATAGTCCAATCATCTTCTCGCCTACCTTCTTTAAGCCAACCCACCTCCTCCCCACCTCCACCTGAGACACCTCAGGCTCTATTTAAGCCTCAGTCTTCACCACCAGTGTCTAGACTCCGGGGGTCCTGTCCTAAATCCATGATTCCCATCTGCCGTTATTGGAGTCATGAAACACATCAATTTGTCTCTCTCAGTAAATCATGTTCAACTCTTCAGAGTGATCTCTCCTTATTGAAATTTCATACAGTATGTCTGCTTGTTTTTAAGGTTATTATTACTGAATTATTGCTAATAATACAGGAAACATTCATCTGACATATTTTAGTTGACATTGCTCACCATGCCCCACCAATAGTTTTGCACTGTCACTCATAATGTACTCTCTATCTGTAGGTAGTTAGTATACATTTCTGAAAGGATGCGAGACGTAACTAGGAAAGAAAAGACTTGTGACTAAATTAAATGAACTGCGCCTGCCGTGTTTTATCTGGGTTCATGCTTTGCCTGAGCCTGATTTCATTAGAAATATTGTTATATCTTGAGAAATGACATGAAACACAGTGTGACTGGAAGCCTTTTTGATCTTCTGGAGAGGTGCATCCACCATTTCCAACAAACCAATGCTTCCCATTGTGCTACACAAGACAGATGCAACACCCCTTGATCTAATTTGACTCAAAATAGGCAGACAAAATGACAGAAAAGTATTGCAATTTTTTCATTTTCCTGTAACTGAAGCTCCTTCCTTCAAAGGAATACAAGATGCCATAGGATGAGGTGGAGTGACACAAAATGCCATCCCTGCAAAGGTGCACTTTTCAGACACAGACCCAGAATTAATAGCGGGGCTTTTTGGCCTTCTGTAGAGTAAAATAATAGCAAAATACACAGATTTTTATGTTTGATGTCTTTTATTTGGGTATTTTTAAAGCAATTCTAATTTCCATATCTTCTCAGTAATTGTATGATATGCTGTATGCTCTGTTGTGCCCAGTTATCATGATTATATATTCGAGACAGTAAAACCAATATTGATTCTTATACATTCAAAATACTGATTTGTTAAGATGATATCTTTGAGCATCAGGAACTCTTTTCCAAGTAATCATGAATCCCAAATTAAAACATTCCTTCCCCGACAGTAGAAATAAAATCCATTCGTAGGTCCATAATCTTTGGAGGGCCTATTAGCTTATTACTACTCTCACATCACACCTACAGGAGCTGCTTGTATTGCTACACTGGAACTTTATCTGTGTTTATGTCCCGGCATGCTTGTTTCTTTTTAAGGTAATAATGTAAAGATTGTGTTTAAAGTTGTGGCTTTTTGCACGTGTTGTAGTTTTTGTGTAACCAGGAATCAGGGCTGCAAAATGTGAAACTGCACATTTCTTTCTAATTCCATGTTAATAAACTAACACAGCAAACTTTATGAAGTGTGATGATGACCTGGAAGCGTGGGCTAGAGAGTGAGAGCTGCAAAATGCACAAGTTAATGAGCCACAATGAAATATTAACACAATATTTACACTGTTAGCTTCAAACAAAGAAGAATGCTGAGGACACGAGGAAGGATTATTATAATAAGCATCAACTCATTTTACCTTATTATTATTATGATGTTAATACCAGAAGTCAGTATATAAAAATTTGATTTAATCATGTTCATGGCAGCAGGTTATGATGTTGTTACAAATATGTTATTATAATTGTTCATCCTTGCAGGCGCAGTTTGCTTCCACAGTGTTACCGGCCTGTTGTTACCCTTAGACTAACCAACTAGTCTAAAACTAGGAAATTTAGTCACAAGTTAAGTTTTTTCTGTCCTAGTTACGTCTCGTATCCTTTCAGATATCAGGTTAAACCATTTAATGTCAAAAACTCTCCCCTCACTCCAACCAATCACAGCAGATGGCCCCGCCCCTCCCTGAGCCTGGTTCTGCTGGAGGTTTCTTCCTGTTTAAGGGAGTTTTTCCTTCCCACTGTCGCCAAAGTGCTGCTCATAGGGGGTCATTTGGTTTCTGTGATTTTCTGCTATAGGGTCTCCCTTACATATAAAGCACCTTGAGGCGACTGTTGTTGTGATTTGGTGCCGTATAAATAAAACTGAACTGAATTAAATTGAATTGAATGTGTATTTGAAAGTGTGTAACGGGGGAGGATTGGCAGGTGGTCAGACACAGTGACGTCAAAGACGGATTTTTTCTCAGCCATGCTGGAGACAGTGGAGCAGCACTTCTGCGTCTCAAGGGAAGCTTCTAGTGTGTCTCTGAATTTGGCAGTGGCATGTTGGGTAACCAGATCACTACATTCGCAGAGCTAAAAAGCTAACAGTCTGGACTCAGAGAACATCTGTGGTCAAGACTTTCTCTCACTTCCTTATCTCTCTGTTTCCTCCCCTAAGAGGGCATTAGGGCTGCTGTGCCTCACCACGCATCAAAAACACAGCAGCAGGCACTGAAATCAAAAGGTTTTCATCAAGTTATTCATTTATTATTTGACTGGATTTACAGATAAGATGATTTCTCAGTATTATAGAACCAAACTTGTCCACATAAATAATTAAATTGTTGAAACAGTCGGACATTTTCGTGCTGTTGAGTGCTTTCAAGAAGAGTTATGGTTTTACAAAAGGTTTTATGTTGCACTGATGTTTGAGACTCTAGCGGCTGTCTGATGTTCCTAAACTGCTGTAGATATCCTAACCTGACACTATCCTTAAAGAAATGAGAACTCAACAAAGGGAGGACAATATGTCTGTAAGGGGGGGTGGGGCTCATAAACTGACGTGGTATCTTTGCCTCCTTCCTTGGTTCCTGCATGTTTATTCCCTTCTGTGTCCAGCCTGTCCCAGCGTTATCTTCTGTCTTTGGTAAGGACATGTCTCTTAGTCCAGCCCACCGCTCGTCTCTTGTGGTTTGCATTCAGTTCGACTTCCTTTATCATCTCTGATTAGGTTCAGCTGTTCATCTCTTGAGCAGGCCAGTGCTGCTGTGCTCTGATAGGCCCTCCAAAGATTATGGACCTATGAATGGATTTTATTTCACCTCTTGCTCGTTCCCTCGTTATTCTGTGTGTTTGTGTATATTTGTCCTTTGTCATGTTCTCCCTTGCACTTTTCCCTCTTTGATTAATTGCAAATTTGATGTCCTTGTTTTGTTTACCTAGATTATTTTGTACAGTGAAGCTGCTTTTTAGTTTACCCTTTTAGTTTCTGAGTCCTATGTTTGGACCTGACACAAAGCCTGCACAGAAGAATGAACCACAATGGACCCAGTGGACTCAGCTTTGCTAGAAGTGAGCAATTGGAGAGTATGCATAAGATCATCAACCACATCTTCAAGTTGCCAGATTTAAAGACTCTGGCAGTTGTGCTGAATGCCATAGAAGAAATAATAAGGGAGAGTTCTCAGCTTTTCCAGTTGTCCAAGACTTGTGTTCTTAGTTGAACTAAGGGAGAAAATACAGGCGTGGAGCTGAGAGAGCGGTGCAGCAGTGGACAGGTCCCTCCCCATCGCTGTGGTCAGTCCACTCTTCATCAGCCTGCAGCAGCTGCACCATCCTCTCCCTCTGCATCAGCTACCACGGCGTCCTCGGCTCTTCCCAGCAGAAGCAAGGTTCTTCCTGTTGTTGGTCTGTGCCTCAGCTTGAACCTGCTGCTCTGCCTTTGTGTTACGACGACCTGTCACCTGGATTCTCACGCACAGATAAGTCCATGTCCTCTGTTTGGAAACCAGTTAACGTGAAGACCAAGTTGTTTCCAAGCCATCTGATAATATGGGAATGTTTTGCTTTGTTGAGCCAGTGATGTTTCTGTTTCCTGAGCCCGATCATGATCAAAGGGAATTTTGTGTTTCTGAGCTCGTGATCAACGTTTGTCATTCGTTTCTGAACCTGCCAATCTAAAGACGGCTTCCTGTTTCTGAGCTGGCTGTAACGTCTGGGTGTTTAGGTCATTTGCTGCTCACGGTTCTGTTTCTCAATTCAATGTCCAAACTTCACCAAAACACCGTTAATAATGTTCCAGCTCTGTCACCTTCACCAAAACCAGCTTCTAGAGGTCCTCCTTTGTTGAAGTTCTCTGTCCAAGCAACTCAAGGGACTCACAGGGTCACACATTCAAAATCACGTTTGACAAACAGTGTTTATGTGGCCATGAACAAACATCCTTAGTTGCACTGGAAGGCAAACATGCACACTGGTGAGAGTTTATTGGCTGCCTCCATATTTTCTTTTACAGTGATATGGTTTTCTTATAAAAGGAGCTATATTTACTCCATGACTCTGTGTAACTCATCCCCGTGGAGTATGAAACATTAATTCCACATTACGTATCCTAAAGCATAAGGTCACACTAATGGCACCGGCAGATCAGCATTACATACCACCCACCTGCACTTAAAAGGATAAATCATCCATCACTTCCATTTTAAATTGACAGAAAATGTATTGCTCCATACACTCTTCCTCATAGCTTCAACAAATGAAGAAGACAGTATCAGTGTGAGCACTGGGCCAGACTCACAACATTGTATTGATATTCTCCTCCCTTCACCCTCTAAGTGAGTATAAGATATCCACAGCCTCCAAGGTTGGCGCCAGCCTCTGTCTTTTTGCACCGCAAACCAGAATTAATTGCAAATCAATCGAACAAAGTACAACTGATCAGTAAACCAATTAGTAATTTTAGCTCTTTGTCCAGGTTTAGCTTTTCTTAGGCTCCTATGGCCTTGTTCCTTTCTCATTCATGTCTTGCTTCTCATGCAAAGTAGTGCTTTTATTTAACAGCACGTGAGCCAGTTTTTATCAATAACACTTGTTTATTACATTTGGTTTTTCATTCATTGTCGTTTATTCATCCAGGTGAAAAGTCTCATTGAGATTTAAATCTAATGTCCAGCAAACGTTGCACCAAATACAACAAGTAAGAAATACAATAGTCCAGACACACAAGTGATCACCAACATGTGAGCAGATCATTAAGAGCGACGTTAAAAACAGCCACACTGACTATAAGAGTTCGCTCCATTAAAACGGACTTCAATGCATGAATTATGACAAACTCAATCAGGAGTTTTATTCATCTGTAGGCATGAAAATAGATTTTTGAACTTCATTTTTTTAAACATGTACTTTTCAAAGAGTTTGTTACATGTCCACTCAATGTAGTGCTTTATGTGCAAGTATACCATCAACACTGACACAAATACAAGGAAGCAGCCTTTGAACAGCTGTCCACTGTAGTGACCACTCTGAGTGGTTAAACTCTCCCATAGTTTCTGACACTTTTAGTTTCTCCATCCATCCGTTCTCCCTGCTTCTCCTTATAAGGACAACCTTAGTGTGATATCTTATGACTAAGGAACCACGGAGACCATGTTTAACTCACAGTTACTTCTTTTATTCCGAGAACCGGGGCATGCGCCACACACACTGAAAACTCTCCAACAACTGTTGCCCCCTGGTGGACGAATCCCTGCCACAACATAACACTTAGCACTGTCGAGTCACAGCAAGAAGGTGGAGTTTGCACCTTCTTGCAAGAAGGTGCAAACTCCACCTGATGTCTCCATTGGACATCATTTATTACTGTTGAGGTGGAGGAGATCATCCAGGCCTTTATATCATCTGTCTGTCCAATAACACTTTTTTAATGAATGCACAGATAGATTTGAATGTCATCAGTGAACAGAGATATTTATTTCCAAAATCAGACCCCACTTGTGGAGTTCCTCGTGCTGTAGCTGAGGAATAAGTATATATTTGGACTGAGAAGCTCCCATTCATCAGCTAAAACCTAAACCACTGCAGAGCATTCCCTTATAATATAATGAAATCTAATATTCCCTGATAACACAATACTATGATCTACAGTGTGGAACGTGGCACTTAGATCTAAAAGCAGCAGAAAAGCAGGAGTTCCTGGATCCACGGTAATAATAAGATCATTAAGAAACACCAAAAGAGCAGTTTCATTGTTGTGACACTTTTTGAAGCCAGACTTTTCATAAATACAGCTGCCATCTAAAAAAGTTTGCAGCTGGATAAAAACAATTTATCAAGAACCTTGGGAAAAAAAGGCAGCTTGGACATACATAGGTCTGAGGTTTGACAGGAAAGGAGGGTCGAAAAGTTTATTCTTGACAAGTGGCTGCACCACAGCATGTTTGAAGGCAGCTGGGAAACAGCCTGCATGGAGGGAAATGTTTATCAGTAGCACAATAAATAACTTAACACTGTCTAAAGACAGGGGCTGCAGACTTTTCACAGTATCAGTTCTCATTGGCTCCCTGCTGAATCCAGAATTTAAAACCCTCCCCCTCACGTACAGGGTGGGCTTTCCTTTTTGCTAAAGCATATAGTTAGGGCTGGACCAGGTGACCCTGAATCCTCCCTTAGTTGTGCTGCAACAGGTGTAGGCTGCTGGGGGATTCCCATGATGCACTGGGTGTTTCTTCTTCACTCACTATGTGTTAATAGACCTCTCTGCACTGAGTCATTATCAATCTCTGGCTCTCTTCCACAGCACGTCTTTGTCCTGCCTTCCTCCCATTATAAAGGTCCTTGAGCCAACTGTTGAAGAACTGCTGATGAAGACACACAGCTGTGTGATATGAAAAAGAGTGTCGGAGCTTATTGAAGAAAACTGGGAGGAAGGTCCGAGCACAGGGAAAAATGAAATTCAATATAATCTGGACCTGAGAGCAAAGCTACACACTGGTTCGATTATCACAGGAAAATTTGCTCCAGGCTCAGGAATAGGGATGGGTACCGGTATCTGATGCCATGATGGCACCGGTTCTGACATAAACGGTAGTAATCAGACTGAAAAGCAGTGCACATTTCGGTGCTTTATTATCCTGAGATGTCATACACTTCAGATTCTAGCCAATCATTTTACGTTTTCAAGGATAGTAGGCGGGCCCAAGTACGTACGTTCTTTTAGAGCAGAGCTACAGATTAAAAATGCCCAAGGCGAAGCGGTCAAAAGTCTGGCTGTACTTCACAGCAAAAGATTGCTGCGTGACCTCACACCGAGCACATCTACTGCGGGTGTGGTGCCTGTTATCGGACCCGGAGTTAGCAACATCCCCCACAAACCCGAAGAGGAGAGTCCTGGCCCCTAGCCCTGCCAGTGTAGCAGAAATGATGAGGATGATGATGCAGCAGCAGCTTCTCTGCGTGAGGAGCTTAATGTTGTTCGTGTGTAATTTACGTTGAGTAGGCTAACCACGTTATTACATTAATGCATGTAAGGTGAACTAGCAAACATCATCATAGCTACATGCGGCTGTCTTCTTGTTTGATGGCAGATGCTCCCTTCACCCTGGCCAAAAAGGCTAAAATGACCAAAGAAAAAGTGGAAGACAGCTGAACATGAGAGGTTTTTGGACCAATTTTGTGTTCTCCATTCTTTAAGCACCGGTTCCAGCACCGTTTAAGCACCGGCACCGTTTCCAAAGTACCGGTTGTAATGTAATATGTAATAAGTATCGGATAAAACCTAAACGATACCCATCCCTACTCAGGAATGTCAACAGCACCTGGATCCCAGAAGAGCTAGGCTGAGACAGTTTTCACTGGTGCTCCTATTATCCACAACTGGTGGTGACTCCAGCCGGCTGTACTTCAGACCAGCACACACAGCTGGTGTTCGCCAGATCGTCTACCAACCTGCTTTAGTGCTCGGCCGTCTGGTCCTACAGTGGATCACAGTACTTGTTTTACTCGCCTTGTGGTGTCTTTGTGTTCCTGTCATTCTTCAGTTCATCTACTCGCCAACTCACCCATACTCATGTTTACCTGGTGTCACGGCTCGGCAGCCAGAAACAAGGAGTGGACTAGGACTGGGCGATATATCGAGTTTTTAAATATATCAATATATTTTTATACGAGATATGTGATGCAACAATATCGTTTATATCGATATAGTCTATGTTACGTTACAATCACACTTGTGGAGCCGCAAGTTTGCCTCTCTTTCGTCCACTTTTGTCTCTACTCGGCCTCGCCTCTCCTTCACTGAACACAACTCCGCCTCCCCCATCGCTTCACCTGCAGGCAACGACAGGACGGACACGGCAGCTACCAAAGATGAGCTGCTCGGTAAACAACAACATTTGGAGATTACTATTTTAGTGCTGTCAGCATGACGTTAACGCCATAACTGCATTAACGGGGCAAATCCCTGTTAACGAGTTACCGCGGATCGCCCCGTGCGTGGGGCTGGATGGCGTCAACGCGTTAACGAGCTAATCAGGGCTAACGCGTTGACGCCTAAAATCCTTTCATTTTCTCAAAAATCGACAGTGCGCCTTATGTATGAATTCTGGTTGTGCTTACTGACCGCAAACCGATTTTCTGTGGTACACGGCGCTCAGAAACCTATCAAACAATGTTTTGGTACGACTTTGCTAAGCTACGAAGCCGCACTGCTTGATGGGTTGTCGGAGCATTACAGCTACCGTAGGCAGGAGCCTCACGGAGTGATACGTACTGTGCTTCAACGTAATATTTCCGTACTGTGTGTATAAGGACCATAAATGGCTCCTGTAAGAGACACGGTTACAAAGAGGACTTCAAACTCCAGCCTGTCAGTCACGTTGGGAACAGAGCAGCTGTGAAATCTTTGTTATTCTGCTCAGCGTCTGTTAGTTTACATTTTGACTGCACAGCTCTGAGCTTTTTGTTATGCACAAAAACAACATTGTTTTATTTTATTTATGGAGCATTATTATTTAATAAATGCTGATAATTCTGAGTAATTTCTTCATGTGCATCTATGCTGTATGTTAATAAAAGTGCCTGTGTGAGATCTGGGACACAGCTTTGACTAAGAACTCTCTTTTTGTTCTTACTTTATGGCTTTAAAAATATCGAGATATATATCGTATATCGCCATCCAGCTAAAGAATATCGAGATATGAATTTTGGGTCATATCGCCCAGTCCTACAGTGGACCCAGGAGCAGGTTCAAGCAGAGGCTCAGAGTGACATGGACATGAACTATGGTCTGTCACATGGGACAGGAACATGAACCGTGGCTGGTGGAGCTGGTGGAGGGGAACAGTGTTTTGAGAGACACTGAAACAGAGGCTAAAGTCAGCATGGTCTGGGGAAATGACAGAGATTATGTCCACAGTGGCTGTCAGAACAGTGTTACCATATTTACATCCTGTGACTCACTAACCATGACACCTGGACGCTGGCCTTTCCTGTGAAATCACAGCTGTGACTCATACTGTCGAGCTTCAAGCCTCACCTACCTGCCCTCCTGCCTCCGTCACTCGGAGTCAGTGGATCATCCCGCCCGGACTCACTGCTATCGCTCACACCATCTGGATACTCACCACTCCAAATTCTCCGCCTGCAGACAAGTGAGCCTCCAAAGATTCACTCGTCCCCTCTCTTTCCTGTCAGGGCCGTGCTGACACATCTCTCCCTCTGTTGCCGTGACTCCGATTCTCGCTTGTCAAACCACGACCCCCTCACTGAATCTCACTCTGGCTTCATGTTCACAGTTCCCAAGCATTTGTAAATAAAGCTCTGTTAGAAAATCTAGCACTGGGCCTCTGCCTGTATCTGCTTCTGGGTCCACTCTCACGCTCTGGCCTGTAACAGGAAATAAAAATAATAAATAACCATACTTTAACATCCTGAAAAGTTTAAATTAATTAGAGTTTACATTAATAGTAAAAATACTACCATTAGAAATAATGTTATTATCAATAATAATGTAATAGCAGCAGTACGAATGCTATTTGACAACCTTAGGCTAATGGTTATTAGAAAAAATCTACTTAGCATGAAATAACAACAAAATAAACTCTGCTAATATACAGCTGTCCACATGTTAAATATAACTCAGTGAATTTAAGCATGCTCGAACTTGATTCATTTCACAGTTTGATACTATTCACCTACATGTATCTTAGCCATATATTAGGCTAGACGGATGTGCTAGCAGCTCACATGATCTCACTTAAAAATAAATGAAATCTATGAGAAACAAAAACATCAGTACTGTCGACAAAATAAAGAAAACCATAATCAGCGTTTGGTGCACATGAGCTGTGTGCTAGTAAGGCTGAAAATATCTAATTTAATTTATTTAATTTATGTGTTTGCTTTTTCACTGTGCTGTTTCCTGCACGGATTGCCCTTTCAAAATAAAAGCATTAGATTTCATAACAAACTAACAGGATAAGCCTTATCAGATATATAGGAGAAACTGTAATGTTGTGGTATTATGTAAAAGACTTCAGTATGCTTGAACATCTTATATGTTTTTGTAAGTTTTGTAGAGTATGTTACTTTTATTTTGAAAGGGAAACGTAGGTGAAATAGGATAAGGTGAAAACGTGATCCTACACAGAAAATGAGATTTGATATTGTTGATATGATTCTCGCTCATGTTGTGAACAGTACATATATATTAATGTCAAACCCTTTCTTTCATAGAAAGTGTTCTGCCTTTTATAACTTAAATCGGATATTATAGTTGTAAACTGCCCTAGGGCTCCCTCTAGTGGCTGCTTTGTAATATGGGTTCGGTTACTTTGGGAAAGGAAAGAATGAGAACGTGAAGAAGAAATAAAAGATGGCGGAAAGTGATACCGTAATGTTATCGTTCTAAGCTGATACGGACCTTGAAATGTTGTTGCCTTGGACAAGATATGTCTGTAAGTATGAGTGTCGATAAAATAATTATTATCTTTTGTTTTGTGTAAAAATGGTACGATAATTTGTACATTTGAAAGTTTTATCTTGTTAGTGTGCAGTAAGAGTGTAACAAGCTAGTTTACAATGTTAGTTAGCTAATACAGTATTTTGTACTTTCAGTTTTACGATGGTCAAAGAGAAGGCAATGGTCAGAGGCCATTCTTCAATAAATCAGCGCAAAAAGGAAAATAAGTCTGGTTATTGGAGCATCGTTATCTCACTGTGTAGCTGGTGAAACCAAGAGACTCAGGGCGAGGACAGCATAGAAAGTTTAAAACTTGGCACATATTGGCAAATATAAAATTACTCAGTGCAGTCATGGATCAAGCCACCAAATGTTCAATATGTTTTATAGCTTCAAACATCTCTTGGCTTTGGGCACTATCATTGTTATTATTTTTATTACTGTCGCTCTATGTTTTATTCCAAGTGTTGCTCCAATGTTGCAGCAGTAACAGATGTTGAGCGATGGCGATAGATTGTGTAGGACAAATCAAACTATACTCAGTAGTAGAAAGAAGCCTCAGCACCTGCACAGACAGGACTAAACAGCCAAATAAACCGGTATTGTCCAGCATGATTGTCATGCAGCAAGCACTTTTAATGAAGTGCAGTATGTAGTTTAATCATCAGTGATGCATGGCTACACAAAGTCACCAGCAGGCTCTGAGCGTAGCTGTCACACACTGACGTCCAGAGATTGGTATGTTTGATGTTTGATACTTTTTATTAATCCCTCTGCCATGACTGCATGACAAATTGGTGTTGTTAAATCAGAGATGACTCTGATAATGATTGCCAAGGGAGTGCTTGTCTCGCACACTTATACCCAAGTATATCCCGTGTCAGTTGTTTGTGCCGATACTGGGCTCAGTCATAACTATCAAAGTATTTATTCTGTCATGTTTCAGCAGAAAATCACCTCCCAATCCAGCCTTACTTTCCCTCTATCATAATAATCTCTAATTTCCATGTGTGCCACTGCTTGCTTTGTGTGTGTGTGTGTGTGTGAGTGGTGGTTTTGGGGGGTGGGGGTGAAGGGTGAAGGGTGTAATATCAACATGGGGGAGGATGGAGGAATACAAGAGCTTTCTTCACCAGTAATTTCCCCTTGCCAGCTGATAGGTAATTTTCACGTCATTTCAGAGGTGGACCACAGCTACGATTACCACTGCATATGATAAGGACTGTGATAAAACCTGCTTTCCTGTCCTCGTTCCTAAAATTCGTTTGGATTGTACAGGAGAATATAAAGACCTGTGTTTCTTTAGTCTGGTCCTATAATACAGTCAGTCACGAACATTTCTGACAGCTGCAGTAAAGAGTTTCAACAGAGGGAATTTGTTGACATCCATCAGGTCCAGATTACTGTAGATAAAGTGTGATAATGACATTATTTATACAGCCGGAGATGAACAACAACACATCACGTATCACAAATCTGTTCAGCCAAGTGCTCAGAGAAAATCCTCTACACACCGAGTTATCATGGTAAATGTTCACAACAGTATAATTAGAACAAAAATGCCTGAAAGAAACACCTCTTCTGTCTAAACAGAGAAAAGATCCCTACAGCTTCAGTTTCATCTGAACGCATCATCAAACCGTCAGTTATGGTCAAGAATCCCCTCTCTGACAGGAAGGTAGGAAACAAACCATTGAACAGTGGTGTCACCAACACTTTAACTAGTTCTTGGTCTATATGTTTGTTGTCCATCGGTCTTACGTGGTTGGGAAACCATCAGCATTATTGTTTCCATCAGTTGTTATAATTTGAATCCAACCAGGAGCAGACATTTAACGTGATTGCTGTAAACCAACACGAACAGCTTTAATCTCACTTTTGTGGTTGTTTAAAGATAACATTCCAGCAAATGTATCCATGGTAGCCTGTGCTTAGATAAGATTATTTGCAGATACCTGTTTGCACAGGTAGCAAACAAAGTATTCATTGACAAACACACGTGAAACAAAGACTCCAGTCGAAGTAGGAATTTCCCTGGTTGCAAAGGTCTCAGAGAGTTTTGACAGTGGTGGAATTTCTTTATTTTTTATAAATAATCTGCAAAATGATTTATTGAGCCTGGGATGTAACCAATGGCCTTATCAATGAGTCACTGAGTAAGTGGCTATTACAGTAAAAAGTTAAAGGCTAGTCTGAGTGCAAATGTTTGGGCTACTAGGTTATGAAAACATTCTGGGCGTGATCTTCAAATAATAATCTCTTATGAAAAACTAGTACAGAATTTATAATGTTTACCAAAGAATAAATGACAGATGGGATATGCCTGGGAGCCTGCCTTGTTTAGAAGCGGGTAAAGAAAAGAACAAAATCTATTGGGGAAAATGACTGACTCAGGCTAATACTGTGATGTACCATCTTAGGGCTCTAAGATCTTTTTAATGTATTCTCATCTCTGGTTGAGGCCTAAAAGGGAAAGGAAAAGAGGAGAGCTGAATGGATTCCATTAATTTAATTGAAGCAAGCCCTGACAAGAGATAAAACATCTTGGGCCCACATCTCTTCAGCGTTGGCACCGGGGTTCATAGTAAACAAGCTGTGATCCGTAAACAAAGCCCAGACAGCACCGCCATGCTCTCCAGAGACTTCAAGGCCATGGAATATGTCAGAGATGGGCTTGAATGGATACTGAAGTGCACCTCGCCCCTCGCACACTCCCCTCCACACTTAAGTATTCAAGCTGTGTTCTGATCATTGTGCCTCGGGGTGTGGATATTTTGATGCTGGTAGCTAGAGTAGCTATTTCAGTGGCAGTACCTGCACCGGATTAAGTAGAAAGAGAGACATTCGCTGCAACAAGGCCATTGAAATATGGATACTATTGTTGAAATCTGGGCATAAGAACTAGATGTTTCACTGAAAGATATTATACACTCTCATAAAATGCACTATAGGGTAATGTGACACACTATGTGTTCACATGCAAGCTTTATGACAAATATCGCAGCTAGTTCTGCACATTTTCATTGCACACACAGAAGAGTCACGTGCTAGCTATAGTTGCAAGTCTATACTAAGGTAATACTGTATAAGTAAGACGAGAACATGCATGAATCCAGCACACTGGTACTGAAACACTGAATAAGAGTGTGTAACACACATGTTGTTCGACCACTCAAAAAGCAAATGGTATTTGGGTATATGACATTATTCTCTGAGTCGTTCCTCAGGAGGCGCTGGCTTTTCATAAAACCCAGCAGCAACCATTAAAGCAGGAAAAGCTTTATCTTCACAAACTTGAGAGCAAACGGCTCAGACAATACAAGGCACCTATCACAAACTGGGCCTGCATGCACGACAAATGTGCACAGGATGTCAAGGCTGAAGCCTTTGTCCACATGTACTTTTTACCTGGACTGTGGTACGAACATGAACCACCATCGCAGCTACAGTAAGCCCAACATTAAGTGGATATTGTAAACTTATTTGATTGATTTACCTCTAACGGACCCAGTTGATAAATTTGATGCTCTTGGTTGTGAATGGGTGAATGAAGCCAGTTGTGTAAAGTGCTCTGAGTATAAGAACCAGTCCATTTACCGTTTATACTCCAGTGAACTCTGGGTTCAGTATCTTGCCCGAGGATGGCACGAGGAACAGTCAGGGATCAAACCACCAACCTTCCAGTCACTAGCTGAGCTGCTCCTGTGTGTGTGTGTGTGTGTGTGTGTGTGTGTGTGTGTGTGTGTGTGTGTGTGTGTGTGCCATTTGTGCAACATCTCTAAAATTAGAAATATCCTGTCTCAGAGTGACGCTGAAAAACTAGTTCATGCATTTATTACTTCCAGGCTGGACGACTGTAATTCATTATTATCAGGATGTCCTAAAAACTCACTGAAAAGCCTTCAGCTAATCCAAAATGCTGCAGCAAGAGTCCTGACAGGGACTAGAAAGAGAGAGCAGATTTCTCCTGTTTTGGCTTCCTGTTAAATCCAGAATTCAAAATCCTGCTCCTCACATACAAGGTCTTAAATAATCATACACAACACAGACATGAGATGGGGAGACAGGTCGGAGACCGGTGGTATTTTGGAAAAAACACTGAAATGTACAATACAATGGGCAAGACGAGGGGGGGAGACCTCTACTCATGCTGGGCTCCTATGGGAGGACAGGCATGAGAACAGAAAACAAAAAAGTGTCCACATCACAACATCATGAAGCACATGACAAGCAACAGGGGTGAGTAAGGGGTGAGTGAGGGGTGAGAAGTAAGCCGATGCAGACACCCTGCCCTGCAGCTATTCATCCAGCGCTGGGCCCAGACCCGCCGTCCGACTCGGCCTTGGAGATAAGGGCACGGGGGCGTTTGGAACGAAGAGTCTAAACACAGTTTGTTATGTTCAGCTCCAGCCTTGAGACCGCAGCTGCGCTGATATGGTAGCTGCATGGAATAATGGTGGTGTTCTTTCTTTAGTGCGAACCACTGCATGTCAATTTTACAGTCGATCTAATGTCCATCACTGGTTCCTCACCATTCCCGTTGGAGAGCCGTGAGCCTCTCCACGATGTTATCATCCATACCGAGATGTTATCCAGTTTGCTCATAGAGCACGAGTGTTCACGACAGCCGTGAGCCTCTCCAAGATGTTGTCAGATTGTCAGAGTCTCAGCACTCACAGTGGCCGCAAGCTTCTCCAAGATGTCCTCCGTGCTGTGTCTGATGAGTGATGAGCTCATTCTGAGAAGCCACGGCTCGCTCCATCGTTCCAATCAACACAGCGGGCAGCCTTGTGGGGATTTGAACAGCTGTTTCCGCTTTCTTTATTCTTCCATAAGCCAGGGCCAAGCCAACGCCGATCAGCAAGAACCCCGTTATCATGGTTCCGAAAAGATGTCTTCAATGTCTTGTCACGGGTGTCAATTGCATTCAGGGACCAGTTGATCAAATCCATAATTCGTCCTTTAGGTTTTAGAGAACAGACTGTGAGACTCTTAGAGGGAGAGAAGCAGACAAGACTAGACAGAGACATGAGAAAGCCAAGCAGGAAAGATAAGGGAAGGGAGAAAGTGCGACCGCCTTCGTCAAGAGCCAAACGAGAAGCTCCAGTTCTTTGTAGTACCATATCACCCTATTAGAGCACTTCGCTCTCACACTGCAGGCCTACTTGTTGTTCCTAGAGTATTTAAAAGTAGAATGGGAGGCAGAGCCTTCAGTTTTCAGGCCCCTCTTCTGTCACCATAACAGCAGATGGCCCCGCCCCTCCCTGAGCCTGGTTCTGCTGGAGGTTTCTTCCTGTTAAAAGGGAGTTTTTCCTTCCCACTGTCGCCAAAGTGCTTGCTCATAGGGGGTCATATGATTGTTGAGTTTTTCTCTGTATGTGTTATTGTAGGGTCTACCTTACAATGTAAAGCACCTTGAGGCGACTGTTGTAATTTGGCGCTATATAAGTAAAACTGAATTGAAGTGAAGTGAATTAAACCAGTCTTTGACGGACAAACCCACACAGAGGATTTAAGTCGACAGGTCCCACTCTAAAACAACAAGAAGATCAAATCAGACTTTTCCAGAAAACATCTAAAACTAGTTGTGGAAAAAAACTATTGAGAAAGGATGAACACAAGTGTGCACACAATCCTGGCTACCACTTATTTCTCTTTGTGATTGGAAAATGGGAAAGGTAGATTGAGTGATTTATTTATTTATATGTGGAAATATAAATAGAGATGCAATGTAAAAAAACAAAACTTGTAAAATTCTGACGAGCTTAAAAGTCAACATCTGTTTTGACCCCCTCTGACACAGCCTGAACTTTCAAACTTCTTTTAGTTCGTCTTCTTTGTCCTCCATTTGTTTAGTTTCCTCTGATGTTTAATGACACACTGCACACCATGCCAACATATAGTTCAGGTAATCACTGTTTAGAAATAACCTTGTCTTTCATAAATGTGTTATCTTTGGTATTTCTCACAAATTCAACTAAAGAAATGCAAAGAACGTCCTGTGTTTCTGCCTGTAATAAAGCGCCTAAAGATACAATTTGAAATTGGTTCTTTGCTAAGCTGACTGTTGTGCATAAATACAACTCTGGTTCATCCCTTGAACCAACAACAAACAACACAAACAACAAGAAACCTAATGATTAAGTACATGGACTGGACTGAAACTGAGCATGGATATCTACTGCTCAAGACTGTAACAAAATAAAGAAAGTGTGGCTTCTTCAAAGCAAATATAAAGAAATGAGACTTAGATACCGATTAAATAAATCCAATAGTTTTTAAAGTCAGACAAATGGGATGACCAAACAGGAAGCAGCTGAAGAAGCAGGAAGAGTTTCAAGAGTGGAAATAAGTCGACATCTTTGGGTTCTAGATCACTGCAGAGGATTTTCATCCAAATATGAAGAAAATGTTTAAAAATGGCTGTAATTCCTTAATGTAATACTTTTGTTTAAGGTCTTGAAATAAAGCTGAAAGTCTGCACTTCAGTCTTGTTTGGTTTCAAATCCACTGGAGGTGACCAGGATCACGATTATGTTGTCATTATTTCTAAAACCTTTGGACCTCCCAAATTAGGTCCACAAACCGAAGTATCTGGGACGCCCCTGAAATGTGTGTTGAGGTGTATATTTTTTCTGTTTGTTTGTCAACAAAGTTATGTAAATACTGTCAAACTAAATGAAATGAAGCTTCATGGAGAGGTGAACTATGGGCTGTGTCGATGCATATTGCTTTATTTAAAATTGTGTAAAGCATATCTGAGCTCTCCCAGTTACAACAGCTTGCCTGTTTGATACTAATAATAAAACAGTTGCACAGATCAATAGACAAAATGAAAACTTTGATAACATCCTTCCCTACTTGAGCCCTAAACTGGGTGCAGACTGGGACGATGAGCGTAGCTCTTCTTGTCTTTGAAGTCATTTTCTTATTTTTTGCATTTTCTTGCAGGAAAAAACATTTTTCTTCTTGTAGTCGAGCAGATGGCCTAAAAAGGCTGGTGAAATCAGAGTATAATGGCATTGTGTGATCATTTGGCCTTGCGGATACTGCTCAGGACCTCTAAAAGTAACTTAAGAATATTGTGGCGAATCAATAATGAAACTATGTAATCTGTTTTACTGTCCACCTTTTCCTTTGTTAGATAAATATCACTTTTGGATGTGAGCTATAAAGTGGATTCTTGCACTGGAACAGCAATCCAGTAATAGAGCAGACGATGCAACCAAATCCTGTAATAAGTTGTTTAGGTGGTAGACCCTGAGTAGTTCATATATCGTGGCTAAGTGTTCTGAAATGCTCTGCACCATTTCTCAAATGCACTTTGCCTTATTTTGTGGTGCATCTTCTCTCTTTGTATTACCCTCATTAGATCCCAGCTCTTTGTCATGCTATGGCTGACCTTGCAACAGTTTGGAGGAAAATACTTGCAGATCACGTATCTCAGCTGAACGTGCTATTGCACGTAAGACCCAATCAAAGCAGCGAGAGGAACGCCTCGCAGTCTAAGCATCGCGCTAGATAGTTTTGCAATAACCTTCTGACCAGAAACAACTGAAATCGTTATCAGCAGGATTTCTTTAGATGATGGAAATTACAATGTTTTCAAAGCCACACATCGAGTGTATCAGAATGATAACATTTACACACCTATCAACACGACAAACACTCACTTCAGAAGCATAAAAGATTATGCTTGTTCACTGCAATGTTTTTATCACCTCTGACGTCTAATATCATCAAAAATATCAGCCTTCTCTTGTTTGCTCTTTTGTAAGACTGTTTATTTTCCCACATCGAAGCTCAGCGTCTTTCTCTTGGCCCTTACATACACAGCAGTGCAACACTGTTATGAATATCTGTGTTTGGACTGATTAAGGCAGGTTATGACAGGCTGGTGATAAACGGTTGTTACAGAAAATATCATTATATCATTTCTCTCTTTGAGACATGCAACCTTTAGTCATAGACTCACGCACAGTCCTGCCAATTCTCAAGTTTGCTTTCCAGTTATTTGGAAGCCTCTGCTTTATCAAAGTAATTTCCCTGGGTAACGATACAAAAGCCAAGTTACAGAGAGTGCCATTGTCCAGTATAAAACAGCTAACATGCAGCTGAGGAAGCTGATTTAGGAAGTTCTGGAGGCCTGTAGCAGCTCCATCAGCTATAATTCAGAGTTAGTATTTCTTTTGTGAAGTTAGAAACATGTCATGCAAATATTAACATACAGTTTCCACATTGTTCCCACAGTGAGAGAGGTGGGCATACATATAAACATTTTTTTAATACTAATATGTAACACGAAAAAACTGATGGCACATTTTTAAGTGGTGGGGAGAGTATTAATGCACAGCAGCACTCGCTTCATTATATGAAACCTATATTGACTATTTCTTGTTGAGAGGCGTTTTAGACTCGAAGAACATCGGCTATGCACAGCAGAAGGACTTCACCCACCACACGTCCCAACAATGGGGGTCCTGAGGCCCGTGGCTCTCATTGTTGGGACCATCGGATCAGCTGATGGGCCTGAAAAGGTTGAGACACCTTGAATTCTTACAGTATAACTGTTAATATAAACAGTCATGATAGCGCGCTACCCTCATGAAAATAATGATCTGACAGTGCATTTCATGCACAACAATGTTTATCTCAGTCTTTCTATCGGTGCAAATCATCAGTGTGTCTTTGCAAATGTTGAAAGTCTACGATGACTATCTGGGAGGAGAACATTGTCACACATCCACATCTGCAGCTTTGGCATTTTGTTCCCGGTCTTCAGAGATCAGTACTCACCTTTCAAAGCAGACCTGATGCAGGTGTTGTGGAAATACCCTCCCGGTGTTTCACCTGTTGGCTTTTTAATCAGATCCCCTTATGCTGTGGCCCACACCTCGGGACCACTTTATCTGCTCTTGAATCATCTGATAACCCTTTCCTCAATCAACCTCCATAACTGGATGAAAAGGAGAAACAGATCAGTAACACTTGAATGCATGCATGGCCTTCTTGCTTAACATCTGTGTGCAGAGTGCAGCGGAGAGAAGGAAACACCAGCACTTGTGCTGATTGAGATGAGATTGGATTCACCGGCAGAACAAAGGGAAGGAGAGCTAGGGAGACTGTGAACCACGTCGTGTGGCATTGCATCATAGCTGTTTCCATTGTCTCACTTTAATTTTGAATTGACAGCACTGAATCACTGCCATTTCAAAGTGTTCCTGGGCAATCGTTCTCCAGGCTGTCTGAAGATCTTTTAGAGTTTTGGCTGCATTTTCACTCATTTTAAGTTCATGACTTTTTAACAGGAATGTGTGTCAGTGTATTTTTTTATATTATGATGCCATGTAATACTGATTCATTCATTCTTTCCCGTCTAAAAAGGGGCTGAACCAAAGTTGTTTCATCCAGAAGGTGCAGTTAATGAAGCCTGGGTGCAAATCTCATTTCAATTTCTGTTACTTGATCTGTGTCAAACTCTGCAATGCTTCCTAAAAAAGAACCATCCAAATATTATTTACGTGGTAAAACAGAAACAAGCTAGAAGGTGCTAAACACTGAAAAGACTGAAGACATATGCCAACATCGTGTTTAATCACATGTAGTGCATTTTGATTAAGACCACCTCGCCAATCAATAAAGTCTTTGAACTTAAATAAGTCACTGCTGGCTACTCACAATATTGCTAACTGCTCCATACACCTGCACACACACACACACACACACACACACACACACACACGCACACGCACACACACGCACACGCACACGCACACACACACACACACACCTGAGCGATTTCCCTTTGATGAATTGATTCCTTTGACCTTGAGTTTGAGAGTAAACACACTTCGAGGGGATATTAGTATAAAAATGGACAGAGCTGCATTTCTGCCTTTGGCAGAGTCACAGTGACATGAACAGTGTTTCTGCAGAGAGAGAATGAGATATGCACCCTAAAACAAAGAAGAGATCAGTTTCTTTGATAAGATGCAGATCTGTCCTGCTCGCTATCAGGCGTGGCTCACCCTCGTTACAGGTTCACACAGGATGACACATTCAGTCTGTTTGCAGCTTGCCACATGTTGCAATAGTTCAGTATTTACACAATTATCAACTCTGTGCTTGTTGCACTATTTGCAAATTTGTTGCAACTTTACATACATTTACATTAAAAGCACATAACTGCACATAACTGCATAATTCACCTTGCAGGAAATGCAATATTAGATTTTTTACACTTGAATATTTGGATTAAACAAAACACAGGGCTCTGTGTGCAGGCGGATGGAGAGGAGGAACCAAGTGCGAGACTCGGACACTGAATACAACTCAAAACCTCAGCTTTATTGCTGGCATGAAGACAAAACATGAAGTGAACACTGACAACAGAAACACGCAGGCATAATCTGATGGTACGACGCGACACCGAGCACAGGAAAACACAGGGCTAATATACACAGGGTGGTAATCAGGGAATGGGCAACAGGAGGGAGACACAGCTGGGAGAAATTGGACTGACGAGACAGGGGAGCAGCAGAACTGAACACACTCACATGAGACACAGACCTTCACAATAAAACAGGAAACAAGAAACCACTAAACGCAGACAGAGAGGCAGACAGAATATAACACATGCAACTCAAACAATACATGAAACAACAAATCCTTAAACACGGATAAACAGAAACATGGACTCTAATAATAATAATCATCATAGCATCAGAGAAACAAAACAATCATTCAAAAATAAACCAAAACATAAGAACTCAAAATGCTGGGTCGAACCTGACACGAGTAGTTAACGAAACCAGTACAAAAGCATATACAAAGAATTGTTCATTTTTAAACATCATAGTTATCATAGAATTAGAGAACAGCTGCTCACAGAATGATGGTAGAAACCAATTATTGCCTGATTTCCTGTGTTGTGTAGTATTAAAATGAATTTGTCACAACAAGTGCCACCAAAGAAAACAAGTGTTCCAGACTGGTACTTTAAAAGAAGAAATTACATGATTTTATAAAGCATATTTACAGAATTTCATTTGTTTCCAACTGTGTCTGTGTCATTGCTGGATAAAAGTAACAGATGTTTAATTTAATTCAATTCAGTGTTATTTATACAGCGCCAAGTGACAACAGTTGCCTCAAGGCAATGTTGGGATGTGCGATCAATGTGATTGAACAAGTAGCCATAAAGTTTAAAAGTTCAACTACATTGGTACTTTTTAAAATACAAAGAAACTGTCTTTACAGTTTCTTTGTGCAACATCAGGGTGAAATGGCATGTGACTGTTTTGATTTCATTTATATTTATGTCTGCTGTGGCTGGAGAGCCTGGGGTCCTCTAATCTTCATGTCAAAGCATCCTTGAGCAAGATACTGAACCCTAAGTTTCTCTCAATGAATCCATGTGAATGTGTGAATGATACATCACACCTTTCTGCAGCTTCAGATGTTGCCTAACTTCCCTCCGTGCTACCTTGATTGTGGCCTTTAATCTCCTTCTCCATGCAGGGTACTTCTCCTTGTGGCTCTTCATCTTATAGCCATCCATCTCTGTGATTACTGCCATGGTGCAAATCAGCTGATTAGTCTCAGTGATGGTCGCAGTAGGGATTGTCTGTAATGCTGCATTCACATCTTCTAGTAGACCTTCAGAGGGTACTTCATATAGTCTTGGTAATCGGCCATGGAGGGTTTAGGTTTCTGGCTTCACCATGATCCCGTAGGTCAGGTCAAGTGCTCTCACACTCTCACACCTTCAGTCGTACTTGGGGCTTTAGTACCTAATCTTGTGTAGGCGCGATGATATCTCCCCGCTGACTTGATGTCCTGGTTCCCCCTGATCTGACACTCGGAATTGCTAACTGAAGGCGGGACAGTCCTGAACCCCAAGGATGACAAGAAGGGACCGCTCCCATCCAGCTACCTGCCAATAACCTGCCTCAGTACCATATGCAAGCTCCTATCAGGAATAATAGAGGCTAAGATGAACAGGGACATTGGTCTATATATGAGTGGGGGACAGAAGTAGCAAGAATACCAGAGGAGTAAAACACCAGCTCCTCCTAGACAAAGCAGGTAAGACCAGACTGACCAACTTGTGCACTGCCTGGATTGACTACAAGAAGGCCTATGACTCGATGCAACACACCTGGATCTTGGAATGCCTAAAAGTGCACAAATCAACAGGACCCCAAGTTCCTTCATCAGGAACTCAATTGGTATGTCACAAACTACACTAGAGGCCAACTTCAAGCCAATAGCACAAGTCACCATCAAGTGAGGGATCTACCAAGGAGATGCTCTGTCCCCACTGCTGTTCTGCATAGGCCTGAACCCCCTCAGTGACAAGACTGGCTACGGATACTGACTACAGAATGGAGCAATTTTCAGCCACCTCCAGTTCCAGGCATGAACGAGACATCGATTCACTGATCCACACCACCAGGATATACAGCAATGACATCGGAATGTCATTCAGACTGGAAAAGTGTATTTGGATGGTAACAAAGTGACGGAAAGAAGTCAGAACTGAGGGGATCGCGCTACCAGATGGCAACATTGCAGACATAGAGGACCGCTACCTGCAGAAACCTCTAGCTGGGGTGGAGTTGGCTGGAGCTAAGCTGGGCACTCAGACCGCAGCTACCAGTATTCAGTCTGCTCAGGGCACTTGTCAGGCAGAGAGAGCAATAAGTAGTCCATATCTGGCTGAATGAGCACATCAGAGCTCTCAGCTGACTGAAGAAGACTGGGTCGGCTCGCCTGAGCTCTCGTCAGAGACAGATGGCTGAAATGGCTGAATGGGCTGCACTGGTTTAAAAACCTCCAGGGGTCCAGAGGTGCATCGTGTATCAGACTCACACACAGCCTTAGTTGTAGCCAGCTCAGCTGAAACAGTCTGTAAATCTAATGAGCAGGAATGAACTGTCTCTGTCATTATAATTCCAGGCTCAGAAGGAGCAGGATGAAAACAGTCTTTAAAGTCCATAGAGCTGGAAATAACAGCCTAGAAAAGACAGACTTGGAGTCCAAACACTCTGGAACACTTAGAGCAGTCTCATGGAAAACGTGCCTGTGAACAGCTAACAAAGTCTCCGACAAAGGAGTCTCTTTATCTCCAAGCTCGGAAAGAGTATGAGCAAAATAGTCTTTTTTACTTACCACTGCCGGGTGCTCTGCAGAAGTCCCAGCTTCCGGCCGTGGTCTTGTGCACCAATGATGCGCTTGGAAGCTACCGGCTTGGTAGCTGCGTTACTCCTGGGTGGGTCCAGGGTGGGATTGTGGACTTGGGGTTCTGGAGGTGCTCCGCCTCCAGGCTGGAGTTGTGGCTGGGCCTGAGGGCCTGGGTCACCAGGTGTGTTGCCAGGGTTTTGAATGGGTGCATGCATGGGGGCCCGGCCCTTGCACCGGGGCCTTTGGTAGATCGTTGGAACGGCAGGCCTCTTCACCGGGCCTCTTCCACTCCCCTGTTGTGTTTTTTTTCTTTTTTCTTCTTTTTCTTTCCAAGATGGCGCCACAGTAGGCAGCCTGTTTCCTCAGCTCCCAGCTTTTTCCTTTCCTTTCTGTTTTTTCTTGTGCTTTAAGTTTTTTTTACCCGACACTCTTGGTCGTGTTTTATTTGTCGTGCAACGGGACATGGACCCACAAATTTTCGTGAGAGTAGTAACATGTCTTCTACTCTTTTTGGGACTTTTTACCACCACTTCTGGAGAATCTGTAAGCCAAGCCATTGTTTACGGTAGGGAGCAGCTACTAGCACTGGGCAACAGGAAAGTACTCCCGGAGAAGCGACCCAAGATTCCGAAGGAATTACGATGTCGGGGGAGGGGATGCAGGGCTTGAGTGAAGTACCAGGAAAGAAGGAGATGGTACAAACCAAGCATTCCATCCATTCTCATGGGTAATGTAAGATCTTTACCCAACAAGATGGAAGAGCTAATTGCGCTAACCAGACTGCAGTGGGAGTACAAGCAGAGCAGCCTCCTCCTGTTCACTGAGACATGGCTCACGGACCACACACTGGACTCTGTCATAACTCTGGATGGCTTTCAACTGGTTAGAGCGGACCGGAATGCAATGGAGAGTGGCAAGAGGAGAGGTGGGGGGCTAGCAATGTATGTCAGTGAGAGATGGTGTAACCCGGGACACATCACTGTGAAGGAACAGAGCTGTACCAAAGACATTGAACTGTTGGCAGTTAGCGTCCGGCCATACCACCTGGCCAGGGAATTTTCACACGTTATTGTGCTGACTGTTTACATCCCACCCTCGGCCGACGCTACAGCAGCCTGTGATTACATTCACTCCACTGTCTCTCAGCTACAGATGGCACATCCGCAGTCCCTCATTATTATTTCTCGGGACTTCAATCATGCCTCACTATCTGTCACTCTCCCAAACTTCTCCCAGTACGTTGACTACCATACAAGGGACAGAAAAACCCTGGATCTATTGTTTGCCAACACAAAGCAGGCTTACAGTGCATCACCCCTCCCCCCGCTTGGCCACTCAGACCACAACCTGGTCCTTCTTCACCCCACCTACACTCCTATGGTGAAGAGGAGTGTAAGAAGAAGGTGATAAGGGTGTGGTCTGAGGAATGCACTGAGGCCCTAAGAGACTGTTTTGAATGCACAGACCAGCAGGAACTCTGCAAGCCTCACGGTGAGGACATCGACACCCTCACCCACTGCATCAACAGACTACATTAATTTCTGTGTTGAGAACACTGTGCCTACCAAGAAGATACAGTGTTTCTCAAACAATAAACCGTGGGTCACCCCAGAACTGAAGGCCCTGCTGAACAAGAAGAAGAGTGCTTTCTGGTCGGGAAACAAGGAGGAACTTAAGAAAGTCCAAAAGGATCTTAAATACAAGATCCGAGAAGGCAAGGAGTGCTTCAGGAGGAAGATGGAAAACCAACTCCAACAGAAAAACGTCAGAGAAGTCTGGAGGAACATGAAACAAATCTCTGGACATTTCCAGGACAATGGAGGAGCCACAGTGTCTGCTGGCCGGGGGTGGGCTAACGAATTGAATCTGTTTTTTAACAGATTTGACAATGGCCCACTGATCACCTCTCCCACCCCCCAGGTTCCATTAACCCCCCTCCATTTGCCGCCCCCCCCCTCCGGGTGCAATGCCATTGTCACCTGAGCTCTCTTCTCACCACAACCCTGCTTCACCCCTATCCACACATCTATCCACAACAAAGCGAGCCCTACCCCCCACTCCAGCCCAGCCTCACATCTACTTCACAGCTGATCAGGTGAGAAATCAGCTCAAGAGGACGAAGGCAAGGAAGGCAGCAGGTCCGGATGGAATCTGCTCCAGACTGCTCGGGGACTGTGCAGACCAGCTCTGTCAGGTGGCCCTGTACATCTTCAACCTTGAGCCTGAGCCTGGAGAGGGTTCCTGAACTGTGGAAGACTTCCTGTGTGGTTCTGGTGCCACAAATCGCACACCCCAGGGAGCCCAACCACTTCAGGCCTGTTGCCTTGACTTCTCATCTGATGAAGACCATGGAAAGGCTCATCCTGCACCACCTTCGGCCACTGGTGGGCTCAGTGTTGGACCCCCTACCGTTCTGGAATTGGGGTGGATGACGCTGTCATCTACGTGGTACACCGATCCCTCTCTCACTTAGAGCAGGCGGGGAGCACTGTGAGGATCATGTTTTTTGACTTCACCAGTGCTTTCAACACCATCCAACCTGCACTACTGAGAGGGAAGCTGGAGGGAGCCGGAGTAGGCAAACAGCTGACTGCATGGACCATCGACTACCTTACCAACAGACCACAGTATGTGAGGCTCCATGACTGTGTGTCCGAGGTGGTAATCTGCAGCACGGGGGCACCACAGGGCACGGTGCTCTCACCTTTCCTGTTCAGCCTTTACACTTCAGACTTCTGTTATAATTCGGACGATTGCCATCTACAGAAGTTCTCAGATGATACAGCCATCATTGGATGCGTATCAGACGGGAATGATCAGGAATACGGGGGGATCATCAGTGACTTTGTTGGTTGGTGTGAGACCAACGTACTCCAAATCAACGCCGGCAAGACAAAGGAGATGATCATAGACTTCAGGAGGAAGTCACCCCCTACAACACCGGTGAACATCCGAGGGAAAGACACTGAGATAGTGGACTCTTATAAGTACCTGGGTGTTCACCTCAACAATAAACTGGACTGGACTACAAATACAGACGTCCTGTAGGGCCAGAGTCGACTGCACCTGCTGAGGAGACTGAGGTCCTTCGGAGTCTGCAGGACTCTGTTAAGGACATTCTATGACACTGTGGTAGCATCTGCCCTTTTCTATGCAGTGGCCTGCTGGGGGAGTGGATGCACGGACAGGGACAGGAGCAGGATTGACAAACTGGTGCGGAGGTCTAGCTCCGTGCTGGGATGTCCCCTGGAGTCTGTGGAGGTGGTTGGCGGGAGGAGGATGTTAGTAAAGCTGACATCCATCATGAACAACCCACATCACCCACTGCATGAGTATGTGAGTGGGCTGAGCAGCTCCTTTAGTCAGAGACTGAAACACCCTCGCTGCAGGAAGGAGCGCTTTCGCAGATCATTCATCCCAACAGCAGTTAGACTCTATAACTCCTCAATCACGATGTCATAAGTCACTGGACACTGTGAACATCCACGGTCACCACTTCATGCATAATGGACCTTCCATGTGTACGGACATGTGCAGGTATATATGTATGCATATGTACAGTGGGGCAAAAAAGTATTTAGTCAGCCACCGATTGTGCAAGTTCCCCCACTTAAAATGATGACAGAGGTCAGTAATTTGCACCAGAGGTACACTTCAACTGTGAGAGACAGAATGTGAAAAAAAAAATCCATGAATTCACATGGTAGGATTTGTAAAGAATTTATTCGTAAATCAGGGTGGAAAATAAGTATTTGGTCACCTCAAACAAGGAAAATCTCTGGCTCTCACAGACCTGTAACGTCTTCTGTAAGAAGCTTTTCTGTCCCCCACTCCTTACCTGTATGAATGGCACCTGTTTGAACTCATCATCTGTATAAAAGACACCTGTCCACAGCCTCAAACAGTCAGACTCCAAACTCCGCCATGGCCAAGACCAAAGAGCTTTCGAAGGACACCAGGAAAAGTATTGTAGACCTGCACCAGACTGGGAAGAGTGAATCTACAATAGGCAAGCAGCTTGGTGTGAAAAAATCAACTGTGGGAGCAATCATCAGAAAATGGAAGACATACAAGACCACTGATAATCTCCCTCGATCTGGGGCTCCACGCAAGATCTCATCCCGTGGGGTCAAAATGATCATGAGAACGGTGAGCAAAGATCCCAGAACCACACGGGGGGACCTGGTGAATGACCTGCAGAGAGCTGGGACCAAAGTAACAAAGGTCACCATCAGTAACACACTACAACGGCAGGGAATCAAATCCCGCAGTGCCAGACGTGTTCCGCTGCTGAAGCCAGTGCATGTCCAGGCCCGTCTGAAGTTTGCCAGAGAGCACATGGATGATACAGCAGAGGATTGGGAGAATGTCATGTGGTCAGATGAAACCAAAGTAGAACTTTTTGGTATAAACTCAACTCGTCGTGTTTGGAGGAAGAAGAATACTGAGTTGCATCCCAAGAACACCATACCTACTGTGAAGCATGGGGGTGGAAACATCATGCTATGGGGCTGTTTTCCTGCCAAGGGGACAGGACGACTGATCCGTGTTAAGGACAGAATGAATGGGGCCATGTATCGTGAGATTTTGAGCCAAAACCTCCTTCCATCAGTGAGAACTTTGAAGATGAAACGAGGCTGGGTCTTCCAACATGACAATGATCCAAAACACACCGCCCGGGCAACAAAGGAGTGGCTCTGTAAGAAGCATTTGAAAGTCCTGGAGTGGCCTAGCTAGTCTCCAGACCTCAACCCCATAGGAAATCTGTGGCGGGAGTTGAAAGTCCGTGTTGCTCGGCGACAGCCCCAAAACATCACTGCTCTCGAGAAGATCTGCATGGAGGAATGGGCCAAAATACCAGCTACTGTGTGTGCAAACCTGGTAAAGACCTATAGTAAACGTTTGACCTCTGTTATTGCCAACAAAGGTTATGTTACAAAGTATTGAGTTGTATTTTTGTTATTGACCAAATACTTATTTTCCACCCTGATTTACGAATAAATTCTTTACAAATCCTACCATGTGGATTCATGGATTTTTTTTTCACATTCTGTCTCTCACAGTTGAAGTGTACCTCTGGTGCAAATTACTGACCTCTGTCATCATTTTAAGTGGGGGAACTTGCACAATCGGTGGCTGACCAAATACTTTTTTGCCCCACTGTATACATATGTATATTTAGTGTGTACATGTGTGTGTGTACATGTCTATAAATAGGAATAGTAGTGGTACAATAGTTATGTCAAGTTATATAGTTTATGTCTTGCATATTTACAACCATATCCATAATCACATAGTGTCTATGCTACCATTGTATATAGTGTATCATACTTTTTTTTCATTGATTGTACTTATTTGTATTTTTGTATTTCCTTCATATATCTGTACCTGAGCTGAGGTGACGCAAAAGTTTCCCCGTCGTGGGATCAATAAAGTCTTATCTTATCTTATCTTATCTTATCTTATCTTATATTATATTATCTTATATTATCTTATCTTATATTATCTTATCTTTTATAATCTGGGAGTTGACTGAATGTTGGGATGGGTGTAGTTCTCTCCAGCGGAAACGTCAGAGCACTTGTGCAAATATGTGATGTCTATTATATGTGATGGTATTTGAAGTTTACACAGAAACATTCTCGCATGAAAATATCTTTAAAGTTTATTTTGTGACCCAGACAGAGTAATATTTCAAACTCTGCCACTGTGCGTTCCTCCGCCACTGCCTCGTTTGAGTTTTGAACGAAATGCATTCTGGGATATTGCATTTCGTCATTTCGAGCTGATTGGAGACCAGAACAGCCAATCAGAGTTTTTTGCATCCAAGTCTGTGATTGGCTGGTTTTGTGGCACAAATATAACGGTGTAGAGAAAGAGTTGAGCGCGCACGGGCAGAAATGTTGAGAGCGCGAGCGACACATTGCGAGCGAGCGCAAATGCAAAAACTGAGCGAGAGGGGCTGCTGTTGTGTGTGTGGATAATAGCAAACACGGAAATACAGTTTTTGCACGCAGGAATGAACTTTGTTCACTCAAAATCAGCTTTTCTGCGCTCAAAATAAATTTCTCCTCAAAATGCAACACTTGCACCTGCAAACTTTTTTTTACGTGCGCTCAGAATAGTGGCACAAAAATAACGGCATACTCACACACTCTATCTTAGTCGACTGCTGCCTCTGAACATATCAGGTGTTATTAGTACTGTGTGCTGCTCAGTAACATTTAACATTATTTACTGTTACTTTTGAATATGTTGGGTGGTGCTGTGCTTTCCCTACTCTGTTGTCTTTTGCTTGTGTTTTGAAGCAGATTTTCAGTGTCTTTTCTCTCTTCTCCTCTAGTTTTCTCTCCTTCTGTTAAGTTTCTTTCTTACTTTCTTTTCTTTCCTGTCCTCGGTCCTGTCTGTTCTTATTGTAATAACTGAAAACAAAAAAATTCTAATAAAAATCTAATAAGCTATGACCTTAAAGTGGACCAGTATAGCAAAAGCTATAATGGTCCAATTGGGAAAGTAAGTGTTGGGCATTTTTCTTGGCCTTCAGACAATAAAGCTACTGTTGCTACACTACCTGACAGGACAGGAAATAAGTACCACCTATTAGATCCCAGTTCTTTTGTATTCTTTACGGCCAAAACAGACACGGCTCAAAGTGGTCTTTTACTTAAAAAATGATCTTTAATTTTACATTTTCCTGAACACACGAACACACAAGCTCAGGTCTCAAGCAGAAAAAGGAAGCCAGGTTATTTATGTACTTCTCGACGTCACACCACACTTTAAGTTTCGATCAAACACTCTGCTTAGTTTGCACGCAGTTTCCTGTCCGTACTTTTAGCTCAAACTCAAAGCTGGCCCTCTCTTATACCTAAACCAATATAATCAGCAAATAAGATTCAAAATACATATTTCAAAACTCAACACACCTCAGTGTGCTTGGGGCCGTATAGTAACATGGGCGAAAGTTCTGTGACATCATTTGTATGTGACACACAAAACACAACAATGGAGGACTTGGTCAGCATACCTGCTGCTACACCGATGGAAAGCCTCTGGACCTTTTCGTTGGACCAGTGTTGGTTTTGCAGGAGGCATTTCCTTCTTTGTAGGGTTTCATAAATTGCATGTCTGTAAAGGAGTCGCTTTCATGAGTTGTTTGGTGATGCTAGTGACTTGCCAGTTGGCGGCATGGAGTCTGCTGGCATCACATTTTCATTTAGTCACCTTCTGGAAACACCTCCCACCTTGGCTTGTCTTACAACACAGTGGATAACCAAAGAATGTGGCTGGGCGGCAGCTGATAACACAGCTAACTTCATGTCTTGAAAGACAAAATCTATCAGCAGACTGTGAATTGCAGGCTGAGCACCTGATAAAGACAACAGCTGGATGAGACAAGGTTACTGTTTATACCTCCTCATTTGTGCGTCTCTGTCTTTCATTTTGCCTTCAGTAACTGAGAAGTGTTCTTTACTGGGCTGAGAGATTACTGACTTGGTCACTGAAGAATATGCACTTTTATTCGAGAACGTCTTAGTTGGCTTTTGCAGTATGTGGATAATTATCCCTTTGTGCAACAAAAGCATTGTATACTTAGTTTTGCAGCAATAGTCTGGATTTGAGACTTCGTGCACTTCAGAACACACTCTACTACTTCTATCTTCATCAGTACAACCTGGTTAAACTGTGAGACTGCCTTCACCAAGTCTGAGAGATTAATAATTAGTAGGTGGTACTCATAGGGATCATTGTTTTGGAGGAAAAGTCATATGATCCACGCTTTTAGATTGGTTAGCTGCTGCTATCACCACATCCTCCATGTGAAAGCTGTGGGGAAAATTGGGGTTAACTGCATGAGTTGATGGCCAGCTTCATGTTTATTCTGATGCAAATCCTAACAGAGTGACAGACTGGCTGCAGCTGCCAGCCAGAGCTGTCACCCTACAGCCTCAAGTTAGTAATTAAAATCAAACTTGAACCCAAATCAGTGTGTTAAGGACTACTTCTTTATACTTCATTTCTTACAATGCTGGACCTGACAATGATCAACTTCCTCCTGTTAGCAAGTAAATCTGAAATAAATCTATTACTAAAGCAAACATAACAAAATATGACCTTACATGAGAGTGACTTTCCCTTATTTTGTGACACTAGACATCTCTGCCTGTTTCAGCAGTCGCATCCTCCGCCTCACATTAGCTTGTTTACCTGTTAGGACTGCGGGTACAACCCCGTACTACAGCACAATGATGCTAGCTGTTACTTCAGTTAGCATGGGGAGGAAACATTTCCACAAATCTTAACTCACATTACTCATTACTGATAGCAGTTGCTGTAAGCTAACTGGATAATTAAACTAGCTTACATACAAAACAAACCTCATTAAAAAAATTCACATATATAACAGTCTGCACTCCTGACTGATATTTTGAGGAGAGCAGTGCTATTTAGGCAATAGTTGCCTCAACAGTACTAACAATAGCTGCACTTTGAGGCAACTATTGTTGTGATTTAGTGCTACACAAATCAAATTGAATTGAATTTAACTTTTAACTTTTTATTTTCTCTTCAGATCTGATGTAAAGTCTCAAAAATGAGACCAAATATAGAGGACAGTCATTTTCCTCCTTTCCAGAGGATGGAGGAAACAGAGCTACATTCATTTTCAAAAGTAATATACTAAATTAGATGATGAGAAAAGTTCATATATGCAGATTCAAGAACTTCCCAACTATCGTGATTATAGATCAACAAAGTCAAAATGTATACGGTGCATAAAGCAGGAATGTGATCCTGTGAGTCACATTTAGTTTATTACAAGCATACGACTAAAACGTTTTAATGTCTCATACTGTATTGTGAAGATGGCAGCAGGATGTTGTGTGATTCAGACACAGACACAGGAGTGCGTTTCTATTTCCAGCTCATTCAGTACAAGCGTCTTAAAAACCTGCATAGTTTCAAAATGATGTCGTCTACTGTGCATAAGGCTATTTCCATGGTTATGGTTACATTTTTATTCAACGTTTTATTTTGGTGTAACAGTCTTCTAATGTTACACAGTTACAAAATGCTAAATACGTTTAGCATTGTTGCCGCCCCAAACACACAAATCATGTGTTTCTGCACAGAGTACAGATCAGAAATAGTTCCAGTAAATCTTATAAACATTTACAAAACTGTGAGAAAAACATGACTTTATTATATATATTTTCAAAGAAGACAGCTGATACTTTAATGTATATTCCAACATTGTGTGAATCAAAAGAGAAATCTTTACATTTGCTGTTTGGACTCTGAGTGTGATTATCAAACACTGATTCAAAGACTTCAGTGCGCCGTGTTTGTGAAAAAGCTCCCTGGTGCGGCTGCAGTGCTTTCAGGCACAGACACTGAAATATTTAAATAAGTTATGTTCTAGCACGTTACATAAAACACACGTCAGGTCCTGCATGGCTTTGTTAGTTTAGTGTACCTGTCATTGATCAGCAGCACTGAGTCTATTGTTGTATTTACACAGGAATAAATAATAGTTTTACGAAGTGTTAGCTTAGTGTTTGGTTTATCTGAGGTTAAACGTGTAATTAGATACCAGTTAACATCCTGATAACAGACGCACTACATGACAACGAGCATTTCATTTCCAGTTCATTCCAGGTCAAACAAACATCAGAAAAGCAGACAATGACCCTCAGTCTGACACAAGCTCTGACATTATCCATAAAAATAACACTAATCCCCTCTAAATAATCCTAATCCTGTTCAAAGAAAGAAAAAAGGCAGCATAAATCCTTGGATAAAGATACATCTGTCAGTGGGGAATGGGGGTGCAGCTATTTAAACAGAGCTGCTATGTAAGTGCATGCATACCACACAGTGTAGAACAATTGGGTGAACAGCTCCCTCATGGCCCATATTCAACCTGGAAGCCATGTGGCACAACAAAGGCTGTTCGTCCTGCTGCCGACCTCCCCTCGCTCTCCCAGCAGCACATTGTTAACACTCAGCGGGTCTCTGTATTGACTTTGTGACCCCACTGTCTGCTGGTGGTGGAGCTGTTTCTTTTTCTTCACAGATTAGCATCTCTAAAGGGAGAAACAGGGGGGCTGTCCAACTTCAGCCAGATTAGAAGCTTCTTGTCAGTTTCAACTCAATCTGCTAAACAACAAACAACGTTGACTGTGGTAGTAAGAGTAAAATCAGGGGAGTTACACCTGATCCCACAGCAGATAGCTGTCCGCTTAGCCAGCCCACACATCAGTTTCAAATGCAGCTTCTTTGTTTCTTACATTTAAATGTTACAGTGTTGCTGAATGAGCTTGTGAGAGGCTTTGACAAACACATTTCATTATTACCTGCTAAACAGTTTGTGTTGTTTTTGAATAGTTTGGACTTCTTTACTAAAGACAAAGCAGGACTCTGATGACATAAAGGACTAACTAAAGGATCTGCTGCTGTCCTCCCACAGAGCCACCTCTCCTTCACACCGCATCACTATGGTTGCATGTTTTTGATCATTGTTATTTAGGGGTGAGGACCGGTTTCTCAGTCAAGGCTTATATTCATATTTCAGACTTGATAAGCTAATAAACGTCTTATAATATAACGTCAGTAAATGCAGACAGAGGCTGAGAGGGCTGTCCCTTTGGTGAGGGATGCATGCTTGTGTAACACAGCGAGCAGGTGATCTGACAGGGAGAAGCACAGCTCACTCCTTCTCAGTAAGTGGACACTCATCCACTGGTCAAGTGATGACTTGATAGTAATGCTTGTGGTAATTGAGGAACAGCAATTTTATTCTGCAGTATGTTATTGTGCAGCTACAGCAGATGGTTATTCATGAGGTTTGCCATCAGATATGGAACAATTCAGTCAACCAAAGGTTTCTTTCAAATATTGGTCTATGAAGTTTTACTTCAGCGGTGACTTTAATGTAATATATCAGGTTTGACAAACGAACCGAGGGACACCTGCCGCATTAAGGTTAGACATGAGGACACTTGCCCGTGAGTCCTTGTGTTTACGGCCGTGGCAGATTAAATACAGTAAATTCACCACACGGACGTATTTCAGTCTCTCTGTTACAAATTCTTAAAGCGTTCTTACAAAGTAACCAAAGAGAGTATTAGATGAGATGTCTGTGAGCTTTATGACACAAGGAAAAAACTTTTTAAAAGCCGTGTCTGTCACACTTTCTTGGTGTATTCAGTTCCTACCGACCTGCCGTCCTCTCTCCAACTGTCAGTTCAGCCTCAGTGTTGCAGGCCTTTTACAGCCTGGCTCTGAAGAAGAAAACAGACGAGTCGGTGCAGGACTGACGGATGACCAAACTGTTGTCCTTGTCGGCAGTGATAAATGGCTCTGTTTGAAATTGTTGAGGTGGGGCCCAGAGCTGTTTGATGAACCAGAAAATGAAATGATTGCTATTGGGCATCTACTGACTGGACTGCTGGTGACACTCTTCCATCCTCCCAAAGGTTAATTGGACTTGAACCCAGAAAATCAAGAGGTTAAGCAGGGTCAGCGTGACAGCAGGTCCTTCTGGGAACAGACCTCTCAAATGTTTGCTAATCAGATTTGTTTAGGGGCTTTCCTTATGATGATGCTTCCATGTGAATCTTTGTTGTGGGTGCACTACACTGCAGTATTGATTCTCACATAATAACATTATCTTCAGCGACTGCAGGGGGTCAGTTATATTCACTTGTTTGCAGTCTGGAAAAACACAGCTTCCCTGCTGCTTTGCTGATATTTCTATTGGTGTTCAGTGATCATCTATTGATGTCTGTGTGTGCGGCTCCTACTTTACTGATGAATCTCTTAATGTGTAGTTCACAGGAGGTTGTGTGTGTATTGAGCATGGTATAATGATTGCACACCATAATCATACAATTATTAACACATGTTGAAATAATTACATAGGAAATAGTTCTGATTTACTGATAGATGCCTCAGGTCTTCTTCACTGAGCTCTGCTCAGAGCACATGGGCTTCACATGCATTCATATTATGTTACGAGAAAAACGACATCTCAGTCGATGTTCACCGCGTCTCTTCTTCTGTGGTGTCCTCACAGCAGACTGAACAGCGGTGGCATCCTTACCTACAGCAGTAACAGCGTGGGTCAGAGGTATATGGCAGCACATGCCACTGTAGCACACTTTTATTGCCACTATTTGAAGTGTTCCTTGTTTTTTAGCAGTTGCAGTAAGATAGCACGGCCACTAGATGACACCATGAGATAACCACTTTTTTTTAATTTTTAAATTTATTTTCTAAAATTTCACAGCTTGTGTAACAGCAACACTTGGATTTGTGATAATCCTGAAAGGGGGATGTCTGCGGCTGTGTTGGTTCGATTTCCAGCGTCCTCCAGTCTGCATGTTCACGTGTGCTTTGGCAAGACACTGAACTCCAAATTGCCACCATTGTGTAATAGATAAAGAAGTTAAGAGTAAAGCACTTTGTGAATGTGACTTTGAGTGATGAATAATACCAGAAAAGCACCGTATTAATGTAATTTACCATAGTTTTGTGTGATACATGGGCATAAAACCAAAGCTAGCATTATAGGACTTTATACCTGCTGCTGATACGTGTTTGCTGTATGTGCGACACACTGTGTGAAAGACAAGTCGGGCTGCTCTTGTATGTCGGTGGCTGCGCATCAAGTGTCTCCTCTATGAAAATACGCCCCGTTTGTCTTTACATGCTGCACAAATAAGTCCAGGAAAAAGTGACTTTGTATCCACCCGACTGGCACATGTTCCAGACACGTAGCAAACCAGGCAAGAGGAAGAAAATAATAAAAAGCCGTCATCCTTCTTTTTCAGATTTAATGTGACAAAGACCACCGTGACTTAAATCAGCGTCCACATTCATCTCCTGCAGCTCATGAATGCAGCCTGCAGCACGGCAGCATTTCTTTAGAAGACAAACACAAAAAGTGGGATTGCATTAAATAAACAGACACAAATGTAGCCGTGCATAAGACGACCTGCTGAACCCTGCAGCCGGCTACAGCCCTCTGTAGCTTTCTGAACTGTGTGGCAGTCAGGTTCATTTTTATCGTGCTGAAATAGAGAACCGAAAAAGGGCTGTATCTGACAAATGTCTCAATCGTGGAAATTAAAGCAACGTATTTATGCAGGAATCTGTGCACACAGGGTGCTTCAGGCATTTAAGCTCTCCCAATCCCTTTTCCATTCTCTGAATGCTGCATATAAAGCAATCCATTAGTCTTAGCTCTGCCAGAGATTTTAAGTGGACACCTGTCCATTAAGACCATCGTTTTAGCAGTAGCTCATCTCTCAAATTATTTGCCCTGAATTAAATTCTCCCAAATGTAATGGAATTCATTTTTATAGTATTTTCTCCCCATTTTTGCCATTCACAAATGTCCTTGTTTTATCACTTTAAAAGAAGAAGCTTCTGCTTCATATTAATATTTTGTTCCGTGAGGCTTAAGTCAAGCGATGCACAGTGGCTGTCTTGTATTTGCACAAGCCAAATATGACGGGAATATTCTCAGTCCGAGTACACACAGCTGTTAAAAAAGAAACACAGCAGGCTTATCCACTGTACACGGATTCTTGCAAAGCTGAATTTATATAGAAATTCACAGTAACTCCATATGTTGAGCACAAATTTGACATTTCTCCAGCCGTGTTTCAGCATCCACATGTAAAAATAACGTTCTCATCCTGAAGCAGCCGGCTTTTCAGCTTTGCTGCAGTTTCCTTCAAATTGATGAATTACACGAGTTATTTCTGTATGTTGTTATTTTCAGAATAAACTGAAGCATTTAGGAATTCGAATGTCAAATTATTTGTGAATTTGGGCCGTATGTGTGCTGGTTTTAACCACAAATATCTGTGGAAGAATTTTGATCGATGATAAGCCCAATTTTCATCTTTATATTTTTGGAGGGGTTATACTGTAGTCATCAAGGATTTATGTGTGACAAAAATTCAGTTTAACACATTTCCAATAAGAACTGTCAGCTATAAACATCTTTGACTTTAAATTTAAATTTCTCTTTGATAAAAATGCAAAACAAGATTTGGCCCGACGGACTGTCAGGCTGAGAATCTGTCGGTGAAGTGACGTAAAACCAGGGACGAAAAACACCGAACAATCATTTGCAGCATTATTTTTTCAGTAAGGTTGTAAATCATCTGTAATAATGAAAGATGTGAAATGATGAAGGAAGACTCGAGACAAAGTTGTATGTTTCTGTATATTTGTGTTTGTACACATGCGCAGATCGGTTGACTCTTTGCATATTAATCAGTGATAAAACATACTGTAGGCTCGGACGGCCTCATCTCCACAGTGCCGGTGTCGCCTTACCAGGGTCTAAATCAGGAAGGAGTGGCTGTGGCTGTGATAAGATCGAAGACCTGCTGGTTTCTCTTCTCTCAGCAGGGTTTTCCTTTGAGCACATTATGGCAATGAGTTTGAGGCTTAAAGGGCCGGTGTGTTAGCCCTGTGCCAGAGGCATAAGCCCCAGTCATCCTATCAAGCCTGAAATTAATTAAACAAAGCCCAGCATCAATCACGAGAGTGCAACACAGCAATGAATATTAGGGGGAAAGGGTATTGTTTTTTTCTCTTTGGTTTAATGAGTGCACTATTTGAGGTGAGAAGCTGCTCATATTAATATGTTTTTACAGCTTGTGTGTCCAACTACAACTGCATGAAAGCAGCATTTTGAGCCCATCTTTGTGCCGTTTGTAAAATGCTTAAAAATACTTTTTTAACCTGTATACTCTGCTTAGATATAAATAAATTCTCTCTCCCACTTAAGAGATATTTGTTATAATGTAAGCAGTATGAAAAACAAATATAGCAAAAAAGAAGAATAGTGAACACAGCCAAAAGATGATAAAAGTGATATAGCCTTGTGTAGGTCACACTTGTAATTAAATAAATGAAAGGAAAAAGGCGATTCAGTGCAACGCTTTAGTTATTTTGTCCAGCGCACAGCCGACTGGCCACTGTGGAAGCTCAACCATAGACCTTGGAATAATGAAAGGGGGCGGGTGTAGTAGGGGGTTGATGGATAGCTGCTAACCACAGCTTCTGAACGCCTCGCAATCCAGGTATAATTAACAGCATCTATTTAAACGAGTGGCGGCTGCCAACGGAGAGCAGAGGGAGGAGGTTGAGACTGTCTGGCCTAGGAGGGATTGCAGCTTTGTAGCCTCTGCAGGATTTGTTTCACCTCTTTGTCTGCTCAGTCGAAGTGGCCTGACAGGCAAAACGTCTCCCGACCTGGCATTGTTATCTGGCTGCAATGGACTCGTTCCAATCGCATGACAAGCTCTGTCGCAGTTCAAATATCCCCTCCTGTTGCTCTTTCTCTTTGTGTGCGATTTGTTTGTCGTGATCATTTACAGTGTGTTACACACCAGTAGAAGTGGTTTTTCTACCATTGCTAAAGTTAAGGAGAAGAAATGCCACATATATACTGCAAGTAATTGTGATTAGTATTAAAAATAGACATGTAACATGCTTTTACTTTTTCCAGAGCGTAACCAGCATAACCGTTAGCTTCCACTCACATTTATGTGTCACGTTGTCCGGGCTGTCGAGTGTGTCCTGGGCTAAGCTGGGAGCCTGTGGATTCTTCCACTGTGGACTGCAGCCTGAAAATACAGTTAAGACAACCTGGTTACAACCTCCTTCAGTTAATCAATGGTATTGTGAGATTTTCAAAGCTAATGGATGAATTTGGAGAGCTTGCATTAAAGATGATGAAGATGTGGGAACTACTTCAGCCTTTATTGCCACCTCACACTGTGAATGCTTCACAGGTTACCATAGAACTAAATATTACAAAGAACAATTATAATCAAATCATATACTTTATATGCAGTACGGGAGCGAGAAACTTTCTTTCTGTAGGTGCAGTAAGACTTTTACTCTTTTTCCCCTCTCACATTAGCAAGCAGTGCTATAATATTAGTTAATGTGATTATGTTTTTGATGCGGGTTAATGGAAGAGCACAAAGGAGGCTCAACATGTCCTTCTGACTCCATCTGTGGTCCTTGTTTCTTTGTTTGTTTAGATTGATTCCTTTAGGGCTATAAGTGCATGTTTGAAACCGTCTTTTTATCATGCAGGAAACACTGCTCCGTTTGTCTGGGAGCAGGTGTGTGTGTGTGTGTGTGTGTGTGGTGTGTGTGTGTCTGTGTGTGTGTGTGTGTGTGTGTGTGGGGGGGGGGGGTGAGGAGAGGGGGTTCGCGTTTCAAGTTACACACTTGGAAAACAGTTACTTTCAGGTCCTGTTTAGATCCATGATTACCCTCTCTGCACAATCAAAGTAGTTATAATGAAAATGCAACAAATCACCATAGAATCCGCAGCCTTTTGTGTGGGCCACCTTCGCCCCACCCCTTCTCTTTACACTGAAAGAATGGCTCTGACATTTCAGCCTGGGAGCAGAGAATAGAGGCAGTTTGTAATGTGTGCAGCCTTGCCTTTTCTTTCTATCCTTGTAGTAGTACTTAAGTGTCATGTTAAGCCCAAGGCAGGGAAGACTCTCAGTGACCTACTCTGGCTCACAGTTTGTGTTTACTGTATTCTGTGGCTGCTAAAGCGTGAGCAGAGCCCCGTCTCTTATCAGGATATAAAGCTGAACCGATTGGAGACTCAAATTTCCCCTTCCAGCCAATGTTGGTTTTCCATTGTCTGTGCTTGACAATAGTTTCACATACCCTAGAGCTTGAGTTTCTCTCCTCTTTATTATGCTGCATATTACCCTCTGTGTGAATGCTGGGTATTTGCGAGCTAATAACAGTGTTACCCAAAACAGGCCACTTGGTTAGGCCATGTTGGGGTAGGCGGGTGCCAGGGATGCCATGCTGTTGGGGCGATTCATCAGTTAGTTGTGACTAAAGGCTAGATCTGAATCTGTTTTACAAAAGGTGGAGAAAAACCATCAACAGGTGCTTCGTGTCAGTGAGTAAAGACAGCAGAAAACGTAAAATCATGCTGTAAACTGCACTACCATTAGCTGCCAGTATATGCCTAAAGTGTTTCTGTTCTAAATTTAATCAGATGTTTAATTGCTTGCTATTTTGTATATTATTTTCCAACATGAACTGAGACTAGGCATGGATCATCACCCTACTCCAGTTATCCTTCTCTGTCACACCAACCCTCTGCATGTCACTACTCCATAACTCTTCTTTGAGGTTGTTCTCTTTCCTCCTGCCTGGAAGCTTGATATTTAGCTTTTTCCCACATCACTCCACTGCAAGTGCCCAAACCATCTCAACCTCTGGTAAATGTAAATGGACCGGTTCCTGTACAGTGGGTTTCTACTTGAGCACCTGAGCTGTCGCTCTGATGTACTTATTTCTATATTTGTCTATTCTGGTCACTCCCAATGGAAAACGTCATGTCTGCCACCTCCAGCTGAGCCTGTCTTTTTGTGAGCACATCGTCTCCAAACCATACATCATTAGCAGGCCTCAGTACCATTCTGGAAGCCTCCCTCTTTCTCTCTCGATATCTTTGTATCGTGACTCACCCCTGACACGCATTGCCATCCACTCCACCTTGCCTGCGCTGTCTGTTACTTTGGGTGGGGTGGCTGTAGCTCAGGAGGTAGAGCAGGTCACCTACTAATCAAAAGGTTGGTGGTTTGATCCCCATCTGCCCCTGCCTGGATGCCAAATACCCTTGGGCAAGATACTAACTCCAAGATGCTCTGCGATGCATCCATTGGAGTGTGAATCTGTATGAATGTTAGATAGAAAGCAGTGTTGTGAATGAGGAAGTTGTATAAAGCTCTTTGAGTACTCAGATAGCAACGTGCTATATAAGAACCAGTCCGTTTACCATTTGGATGGTTGATCCCCGGCATTCGAACTCATCCTCTTTGACTGTCTCTATTCCTTGAAGCGTCGCTGTTCCACCTGTATCCCTTTCCTCTTCTTCCCAGTGTATACCTCCACCTCATCAGGCTCTTCTCTCTTCACTGTCACTGCACATCACAAAGATCACATACAGTACTTCTCTGCCACACTTAACTTATTCATGTAGTACCACAGTTCCTCTTCTGGCAGCCTATTATATACTTTGTTTCAGTGTACAAAGACACAGTGCAGCTACTTCTGACCGTCTCTATATTTCTCCATCAACACTCTTAAAGCAAACACCAAATCTGTAGTGCTCTTTTTCATGGTTGCCCTTATTTACTATTGCTCTGCACATCTTGATTCACTATGCCTAACCCACTTCAGACGAGGTAGATCAGACCGCAACTTGGTCCTGTTAACACTTTAGTATGTCCCCGCTGTACCAAAACTTCCTGTTGCCACCAAATTGCCACAAAAATATGAAATGATGCACATACATATATCAACAATCTTCTTTTGGTGTGTGTGTGTGTGTGTCTGAGGCCATCGCTGTGATATCTGAGACTCCATCCTCCCACCAGGAGAAGGAGGGAGTCCCAGGGGCAATTGGCAGCCAACCCCGCTAGAGGCCAGCCACCCTGGTACGAGCTAAGACCCGTGGATGGGTTGGTTTAACAACCACACCAAAACATCCAGCCACGCACCCTGGAACCAATAGGTATCTGCATCCCAGGTAGAGGGAGCCCTTCCCTCCATTACCATGTCCCACAGCGACCAAGGCTCAGCAAGCCCCAGACCCAGGCAAGTTGCCACCAGGCTGAATAAGAAGTCCTATCGGGCTTGGTTAACCTGTGAGATTTTGGAGGCAGCCGATAGGTACCAAGAGGCCAAGCTGAACATGGCTCAGGCAGTGGCCGAAACAAAAACTCTTGTGTGGTAGAAGTTTGAAGAAGTTATGTAAAAAGACTTTTGGACTGCCTCGAAGAGTTTCCATCAAACTGTAAGGTGACTCAGGAGGGGGAAAGCGCTGCTGACTTCAACTGAGAATATTGTTGGGCAGTTGAAGGAATACTTTGAGGACCTCTTTAATCACATTGATACATCTTCCGTAGAGAAAGTGGAGTTCTGGATATTTTAGGGCTGTCTTGGTTGACAAGGCTCTACAGTGTTGCGTGGAGATCAGGGGCAGTACCTTTGTACTGGCAGACTGGGGAGGTGGTTTATATCTTTAAGAAGGGAGGAAGGTGTGCTCCAACTATAGGCGATCACTCCTCAGCCTCTCCCAGGAAGAACAATGCGGTTTCCATCCTGGTTGCAGAACACTGGACCAGCTCTTTTACCCTCTCTAGGATACTTGATGGTGCATGGGAGTTTTACCAACAAGTCTACATGTGTTTTGTGCACTTGGAAAAAGGACTTGAAAAAAGAATATTACAAGTGTCACTTGTAATGTACACACTGGCAGATAGAGGAAGTGGCCGACATCCAGAAATCCTACCAGTGGCTGAACAAAGCTGGACTGAAAGACAGCACAGAGGCACTAATCATGGCAGCACAGGAACAAGCTCTGAGCAGAAGATCCATAGAGGCTGGGGTCTATCACACCAGGCAAGACCCCAGGTGCAGGCTGTGTAAAGATGAGACAATCCAGCACAGAACAGCAGGGTGCAAGATGCTAGCAGGCAGGGCATACATGGAACGCCATAACCAAGTGACCGGCTTAGTACACAGAAACATCTTTGCCGAATATGGCCTGGAGGTCCCTCGGGCCCTGTGGGACTTCCAGATTCAGACGGACAAATAACAATAATAATAATGGATTGGATTTATATAGCGCTTTTCAAGGCACCCAAAGCGCTTTACAATACCACTATTCATTCACTCTCACATTCATACACTGGTCATTCATTCATACAAAATGATGGTGGCTAACCAACCGGACATAGTGGTGGTAGACAAACAGAAGAAGACGGCCGTAGTGATAGATGTAGCGATACTGAATGACATCAAGATCAGGAAGAAGGAACACAAGAAGCTGGAGAAGTACCAAGGGCTCAGAGAAGAGCTGGAGAATATGTGGAGGGAGGCAGTGACTCCCAAGCTAGGCGAGTGGGTCCAGCATGTCCCAGGAACAACATTCGAGATCTCTGTCCAGAAGAGTGAAATTCATAGGAACAGCAGGTTAGGTTACTTGCATAGTAGCATTCAAATCACACCCTATTTTTTATCTCTTGCCAAGTTATAACGTATGTCTTGTTCCAGTAGCCCACTTCTCATCAGGGGTGCCTGGTTCCTCAACCTGGGCAACGTCTAAGCTGGCTTCATATTCATGTCTGTCGCTCATGTCTCAGGTAGGCTTGATTAGAATGGGGGGTCTGGCGTAGGCTCTGGCAGAGTCCAACACCAACTAACTTGGTTGTCCAACTTACTGGTGACAATACAAACCAAGCTACGATTGTATAAGGATCAAATGGTCCATAGTGACAGTCCATACACCCCATTCTAGTGAAGCACCTGCAACAGGATACCTCGAGGGAAGTGGTCATATGCCTTCTCCAAGTCAAGAAAACAAATATAGGCTGGTTGAGCAAACTTCATGCAGCCTTGAATATCCTTGAGCGGATGACGAGCTGGTCCAGTGTTCCATGACCAGGACTAAAACGGAATTGTTCCTCCTGAATCCAAGGTTGCACTAACAGGAAGCTGAGGAGTCTGATCTCCCTATAGGAGTACACCCTCCGGTCCTCCCTTCTTAAACAGGGGAACCACCAGCCCCGTCTGCCAATCCAGAGACATTGCCCCAGACCTCGACGTAGCAAATGCAGTGATCCAGGCTTAGGCCTAACTATATAATGTCATAGCAATGTATCATGACATTTGCATTTTTGTTATTCATCAAATTGTGAACTGCAGTTTGGATGAACCCCTAACTTTAGTGCAAACAAAAATATTTAGAAATGTCATGTGTCATGTGGCTGTCAGGTGGCAGAGCAGGTCAGCCACTAACCAGAAGGTCGGTGGTTCGACCCCAGGCTGCTCCAGGCTGCATGCCAAATATCCTTGGGCAAGATACTAACCCCATGTTGCTCTCCGATGCGTCCATCGGAGTGTGAATGTGTATGAATGTTAGATAGAGCACTTAAGAGCTTAGAAAAAGTGCTTGTGTGAATGGGTGAATGAATTAGTTGTATAAAGCGCTTTGAGTGATCAGACAGAGTAGAAAAGTGCTATATAAGAACCAGTCCATTTACCATTTACCATGTCGCCATCATTAACAGTAAATTCTGATTGTAATGACTTTGTAATGACTACGTCTCTTCATAGTCACCTGAAAGGTTAGCCCAGCCAGCAGCCCCCATTCAGTCCTCACTGTAGAAAACATGGAATTTGGGAACCAAATATGGGCTGATTCCTATGACACAACTTCAAATATATGATTTGATACTAGTTTATCTTTAATATGCATTTATTTATTTTATTATTTTATTTTTATTTGTTATTTTATTTATTATAACATACTACCTGTAGTGGGTAACATAAAAGGTCTACAGAAGTGGTAAGAGGACACTATATGTTTTTTTTTAGATATTTTATTCCTTTTCCTTTTTTATAAAACAAAGTTGCAAAATATGTAATGAATCTGAAAAACATGGGCATATAGCTTATGGGCAGGTTAGCTTATTCTGATCTTTCAGAGTTGTTACAGAGAACCATGTAGAAAATCATCAACTGTAAACTAGTTAAACAACAGTTTAACCGGTAATACTGGATTTGATGAGTAAGTGATTGGATAAAATCCATTCCCCTACTGTTACCATTAGGTAAGTTGAACAGTCAGCTCAGTAAGCTATAGGGCGTCAGCTGTTTTAAAAGCAGCAGTCAATGAAGTTACCTACTCGTCTTTGCAGAGAAGAATTCAACAATTATTAAAAAAAAAAGTGATATCACAACACCAAAAATACTGGCCAATTAGGATGCTGCTACAGGCACCTTTGCTTTTAGTAGCAACTTTATTGGTCAGTATTTCTCACAGAATTTTGTGGATTTCACCAACTTCAAACCAAGCGTGTCACCTGAAGCCTAACAAGATGAATTCTCCCTTGATCATGATCATCATGCTCATCAATTAAACAGCTTTTGTGTGACACAGTGGGAAATCAGGAGCTCACTGTTGAAACTGTCATTAGATTAGAAGTAGGACATATTGGCCCCAGGTGTACTGGCCTGCTTCTTTTAATAAACAAACTAGTGTCATTTAGTGTTTTACATCTTTTTAGCAGAATAAGAAAAAAGTTTGGGCAGGAATTTGGAGATTTTAAAACAAGAAAGTTTCTCTCCACAACACAGAAACAGTTAAAGGATATAAAGCAAACATGTTAAACATACATACATAAACAGAGGTTTATATGTGCTGCATATAAACCTCTGTTTATATGCAGCACAAATTAAAAGGTTTAAGATGCTGGCACAGCATGCACTGGCAGTTCATAGTTGCAGCACAGAGCTTTGAAAAACGATTGACCAATAACATATACATATATATATATATATATTAGTCTTGTTTATGACTTTTCAGTTCAATTCAATCTAATTTTATTTATATTGCTCCAAATCACTACAATAGATGCCTCAGGGTGCTTTATATTGAAAGGTAAAGACCCTTCAATAATACAGAGAAACCCCAACAAATGAACTACCCCCTCTGAGCAAGCGCTTGTTCCTGATGGGAGAAAAAGATTCAGAAGTCATGTGAATCAAGTGACACGCAGTTGGGATTTTGGAAGACTGCACAGGAGGACACTGGGTGAAAACCCACCGCATTGCACTGCTGAATTGAATTCTCATGCAGATGGACACATTTGCTGTGCCATAAACTACGCTTCAGTATGTCTCCATAAACCCTGTGTCAGTTGTATCTGTTTGCACAAACAGAGAGCTATGCAAAAGGACACAACACAGGCTATAAATACACGTTAGGTTACTCGACTTGGATATTTGGAGAGGATATTTTTTGCAAAATAACTTTCAAGATAAATTTATGCTTCTTTTGTAACTCATCAACCAATCTCAAATCTGAAAATGACTGCAGACTGTGTGTGGAAGCGCTGATGAAGGCTCACAAAGAAGCAAAACACATAAGACAAAAGGTAAAATCAAACTGTTGCTGTTGAAACCCACCCAGTGTTTCTCCTGTCAGTGATCTGTCACTGGCTCATAACTTTCTTCAGTTTTGCCTTCTGTTCCCGAATAAGAAGGGGAAATGAATCTCAGAGTGTTAACTGAGAGCTCAGGTTTTTTCATGAATCCCATGGTGCAACACAATGCAAGTCCGTCTGCTAATCAGCTTACTATGTAAACAACTAATTAGGTGTCTGCCGGCCCCTAATGATGTGCTGACAAACACACGGAGCAAAACACCGAAACTGATAAACAGCAGGAGCTGACGATTTATTCAGAGCCTTATCTCAAAGCTGGAACAAAGGCTTGATTAGAAACAGTTGTGTAGAGGAAAGTCAACAGTTTGGTGGTCTGAAAGGAGGAAGCTGGTCTTAACCTTCTACCTCGCCTGGACAAGTGGCAAGAATGCTCCGTCTCTGTGTGGTGTTAATGGGCCACATTTGATTTTGGTCCAATGAAAAAGTTTTTAAAGAATTAATCATTTTTAATTCAAGGTTTATGAATTACTTTGTTATTTTTAAAGATTTTGGTCCTCTAATGCATCTCAGATAAACTTCAGAAAATCGTTTTCTAACAACAACAACAACAACAACAACAACAATAATAATAATGATAATGATGATGATGATGATAATAAACCAATCACATCACGAGGAAATGGCTGTGTTGACTGTAGTCACAGCAGCTGCATTCATCAGTCCATTAGCAGCCTTTAGAAACAGTGCCCACTTTAAGACTCTCTGATGTGCTGAAAGACGTGTTGTACTCCTTTTTATCGTCTTTTTGTTACCAACAGCAACCTTTTCTCTTTCTGGCCTTGCTCTTTCACTCAACATTAAATCAGACTCTGCTATTTAGAAATCGTTTGGTGCACAGTTTCCTTCATATTCTTCTCCACAGTGATAAAAGGTTAACCTGTGACATAAATCAAATATAGGTATGTCTGAATATCTTTATCACCGATCCGTTAAACATTCTTCTTCTTACATTTTCTATCCTGCTTGGTGAGCATGAGCTATAAGTACTTCTTCTCCCTAACTGTCAGTACATGCTGGGGTCAGAGGGCAACATCAGAAACCATCAACATACAAATGACAAATGTATTTATTTACCCTATAATCAAATGTTAGTGTGTGTGTCTCCATTCAGGAATTTTACATTATTGAACAGCCCCTTAAACTGGAGCTGAACGTGTGGATCAGGAAGCTGCATTTGGATTATTCAGTTTAACCTCCTAGGACCTGCGTCCACTCACATTTTGGGTTATTTAGACCAAAATACAACATTTTGCTCTACAAGGGCCTGATATCCACTAACCAGGACATTATACTGCTGCTGTTCTGTCGAAATTTAACATGAATATCCTCATATGTGGATCTAATTTTTCTCAGAAACAAAAATTAGGTAAGAAAAAAAAATCTGGTAATTCTTAGTTTTTACACTAAGTAAAAATCAGACCAAATATCAAAGAGAAATTAAAAATGCTGCCATGGAAGAGTTTGGGTAAAATAGACTGTGGTGGCATACAAAGGCCACATTACAAAAGTGAGCAGTCACCTGTGTACCCTGTCTGTAAGATCGATTGCTGCAAATAATAATAATAATAATAATAATAATAATAATAATAATAATAATAATAATAATAATAATAATAATCATAATAATAATAATAATAATAATGTAATTAATTAATGATATATAATAATCATGATAATAATATAAATAATAATAATATATAATAATAATAATATTAATAAAATACTAATATAATAATCATATAATAATACATAATAATAATAATAATAATAATAATAATTAACATAATATTAATAATAATATAATAATAATAATAATAATAATGATGAATAATAATAATAATATAATAATAATATAATAATATAATAATAATAATAATCATAATAATATATAATAATAACTGATAATTAATTAATAATAATAATAATCTAATAATAATAATAATAATAATTAAGCTAATAATCAATAATAATAATAATAATAATAATAATAATAATAATAATAATAATAATAATAATGAATAATAATAATAATAATAATAATAATAATAATGATAATAATAATAATAATAATAATAATAATAATAATAATGATAATAATAATAATAATAATAATAATAATAATAATAATAATAATAATAATAATAATAATAATAATAATGATAATAATGATGATGATAATAATAATAACAGTATTTAATTGCTCAAAGTACCTCTAACACTTAAAAGGTTTGTTGGCTGCACCGCCACATTAAGTACTCAGCACCAGCTTGCTCTCCAGAATAAGCAGAACAGCATCACTGCTGATTCTTCCTCTTATACAAATTGAAGGTCAGAATGAAACTTCTAGGGAGGATGTATCACTTTTGAAGGAGTGTAACTGAAAGCATGAGGCGAGTAAACTTAAATCAGATATTCTTATGGTGTTGTAGATTTATCATTCTTAAAATTAAATGCTTTATCTACTAAACAGAAGTGTTTGTTTTCCTTTCCTTTCCATACACCACTTTGTTTTCCTTCTCTTTTGGAAGCTGAATTCAGACACAGATAATATGCTTCTGTGCTAAAACAAAAGTTTTGTGAATGTAAAATCTTTGAACTCTTAACCTTTACATGGTTTATGGGTCAAACTTGAGACCTGTGACTGCAGTAAAAACAATGCAACAATAATGTAGTGGTTTTTTTTTAAAAGTGAGACAAAATACACAAAAATATTTTTAAAATTTTACACTGTTGTAGAGCTGGTGCAACATTTTGCACTTTGAGGCTTCTCAGGGTCAAATCTGACGCTTAACTGTTCAGAAGGAATTTTGATCCAGCGATGAATCAAATCAGAGAAAATGGTCTCAGGGAATCTTGGAAATGTGAAACTATATATGTAGTGTCCTCAATGGGTGGTAGTTGAAGAGGGGCAGGTACCTGCTGGTCTTTGAAAACAGTGAAAAAGTAAAACAGTGTAAGAGTGAACATATATGTGCACATAAGGATCAGAGATCAGAGAGAGGTCAGAGGGCGACTTAGGTGCATTTGGGATCACTGGTAATGAGTCTTTCATATACCTGTGGAGGACTTTGGCCCACTCTTTTATGAATTGTTTTAAATAGTCACACTGAAGGCTTTTCAAGCAAGAATACCCTGTTTAAGCCTATGCAAAAGCATGTTAATTGGATTTAAGTCCCAAACTAGACCACTCCAAAACCTTGTAACGGGAATGACGGACCCGACCACATAGTTCGTCCTCTGAACCTGAATGCAGCTTTCCAACTACACCCACACACAACAACAACACCTCAGGTCGCGGTACACTCTTTTAAACAGGAGGGGCGTGATGAGCTGATGGAGCTCCGGTGTGGCTAGGTGTCCCCTGCAGTCGCGCCCAAGCCACACCCCGCCACATACCCCCATAGCCCGACCTGGGCCGCAGCTCGAGCTGAGTGGGTCCCCTGATGTGTGCTGAGCTGATGGAGCTGGGACAGAGTGGACACACCCGGAGGCACAGCTGAACAGAATCTACCTGAGAAAACAGCGGAGCAAAACTGAACATCCCACACACACACACACAACCCCATTCAGCTATCTTAGTGAGGACCTTCATTGACATAATGGTTTCCCTTGCACCATAGGGAGGAGTCAAAAAAGCCTATAAAAGGAGGGGCAGAGAGAAGTCTCCTTTATTTGAATTCGGCCTCTGATGCATGAGCACAGCCTGAAGAAGGCACAACACCGCCGAAAGCTAGCGCCAGCCATGCATCACCAATAAAAATGTTTTGTTTGTTGTTTTAGTTTGTTATTTTCGGGAGAGGGTTATTTGCTGTTTTTTCATTTTCTTGTTTATTTCGTGAATTCGTGAAAAACAACACGGAGACTAAAATTCATTGGAAAAATACAAACTTTATTAAAAGCACAATTAAAAAACAGTTGATTAAAAAAATTTAAAAACAATTTCAAAAAACCTGTAAGAAAACCAATATTAATACAATTTGATTAAAAACAACAATAATAAAAATACGGTACTTACCTGGAAGCCTAAAAGAGGAAGGTACTTACCTGATTCGGAACCGGAGAGTAACGGACATGGAAGACGGAGTGGCAAAAAAGTAGTGGGCCATGGGAAGGGTCACAGTATGGCCCGTGCACTGCCCTCCTCGTGCAGGGAGGAGCTTCATTTCCCTTACCTAACCATTAAAAATGAATGCCAAACCCTTACCCTAACCGTAACCTAATTGTAACCCTGACACTAAAACCACATTTTGAGCCTCAAAAAGGCCTTTAAACTTGTGAGGACCAGGTTGTGTGTTCTCACAAGTGACTGTTGGTTCTCACAAGTATAGTAGAACGCAGATTTCGGTCCTCACAAAGATAGCTAGACAGGAACACACACACACACACACGCGCCCTGAGAACTAGACACTACATGACTGGTGAAGGTAAACAAAAATAGACACTGAAGACAGGACACAGAGATGAGAGACACACTGGACATGAAACAGGAGCTATCACAATCAAACAAGAAGCCAAAGCCACCACAGAATACAGACTTTTATCCTGTCTTCCTTCTCTCACCCCAACCAATCACAGCAGATGGCCCCGCCCCTTCCTGAGCCTGGTTCTGTCAGAGGTTTCTTCCTGTTAAAAGGGAGTTTTTCCTTCCCACTGTCACCAAAGTGCTGCTCATAGGGGGTCATATGATTGTTGGGTTTGTCTCTGTATGTATTATTGTAGGGTCTACTGTACAATATAAAGCACCTTGAGGCGACTGTTGTTGTGATTTGGTGCTGTGTAAATAAAACTGAAGTGAACTGAACAGAACAGAAACTTGAAGTCCTGGATCAGGACCCAGGACCAGGGTCCCAGGACTTTCTTATCTGCCTCATATCAACGGCTAATTTAGGCTCAGTGGTTAAGTTGACATGCATGTCTGAACTGTGGGAGAAAGTCAGAACACAGAGACACACAAAGGAAGAACGTTCCAGACAGAAGGGCCACAGCCGGGGTTCAAACTACAAACCTGCTCACTGTCAGGGGACACTGTTAACCATGGCACTGCTTTGCTGCTCATAAGAACATAAAGACCTCAGCTGCCATTTCGTTGGGAGTAGGAAACACATCTGGCATACATATGCAAGATTAGACTAGTTTGAAATAAGGATCATTTTAAATACAGTTTTGTGTTCTAAGCATTAATTCAAGTTCAGTCAACATTGATAACTATAGCTGGGAGTTATGTGTAAGATACAGAAAAACACAGGTCACAGTATTGTGCAGTAGATGTTCTTCTCCACCAGTTAGCATCGTAAAACCTAAATAATAGACGTCAGCTTTGAATCATTAATTAAAGTTTAAGCCATCGTGCACTGTGAGGCTTAAACCTGCTGGGACTAAAGCTCCAGTATTTCCTGTTTAGGGTTCCTGAACAATTGTTAGTTATTTGCTTCTGTGAGTGGTTTGACTAATTCCAGGATATTTTTAAATATAATGTTCACATAGCTACTGAGTGAAATAGCAGTGAGTTTGACAAGTGTTAAATGGGCTGGTTCTTATAGAAGCTCAGAGCCTCATCCACAAACACTTTTTCTTTGCTCTTTCTGTCTAACATCCACACTCTGATGGATGCATCAGAGAGCAACATGGACTTAGTATCTTGCCCAAGGACATTTGGCATGCAGACTGGAGCCGACGGGGATCAAACCACCAACCTTTCCATCCCTGTGGATACATCACTATCTGTATGGAGAGGTGGCAGATTAGTTTACACTCTGACAACTTTCCCCCTTCCAGTTGTAGCTCACATGTCCAGTCCAGTGAGGTGACTGGCCTCTGTTAGGTAGGTGCCTGGGGCTCTGGTGGAGGTGGGAGCGCTGGTGTGCACTGTGGACGATTAGGTTCTCTGAGCTTGTGTGTCCGTCTCTGGTTGTTTGGGTGTCCTGACCCCTGCCTGTTGTGTCCTCTGTCTTCTCCAGAAGCAGAGAGATGGTTGGAATGTCTGTGAAAAAGGGGGTGGGGCACTAACCATGAATCAGAGTAATACGAAGGGAGTGGTTTGTCAGCCTGTATCACCAACCTCCCGAGCTACAGCCACGCCACTCATGACATGTTTTAAAACTTTAACACGTTAAACGGTACAGTTCTTTCAAGGAAGTGTTTTTAAAAGAGAAATCAGAGATAATTCATTTATTAATGCATTTAAAAAAAGCATTTATAATGAATCTTTTTTTCAGTTCATGTAAGGCTAGCTTAGCCACTGACCTAAGTGGGCAGGGAGCGTTCCCGAGGCCTACAGCAGGACAGCTCCCTGCTCCTGCAAACTGTCAGCCACACCACAGGTGTTGATTTATACCATTAATAATTCACAAAGTTGCTTGCTCTCTTCTGTGTCGTCCAGATGCCTCTCTGTTCTGCCAGAACATGTCAGCTGCACACTGAACTGGGCATGTCACAGATGCAGAAAAAAGACATAAATATTTCAGAAAATATAGAGCAGAAACAGCCAGTCAGACGGGCTGCACATGTGAGAGGACTGCTGTGTTTTAGTGGCCATCTTCTCTTTTTTCTAAAGGTGAGAGAGAGAGCCGGGGAGATGTGCCATCCAGACAGGAAAGCAGAGTATCTCCCTGTTCCTCTGATTGCTGCTCTCTAATGAGCATGGCGGTGAATCTTTTCAGAGCAAATTGTTGAAGACATCTGGCCAAGCTTTCTCTCTGATGCAGCCGAAATGTCCCTCTAGATGGCGTTGGCATGGCAACCTCTAACTGCTATTCAGCAGCGATGTGGGTTGAAAGGTTTAGGGTCCATAGTTGAAAATCCATTTGGGCCTCTAGCACTCCACTCCCCAAGCTGGAGGTGCAATAAATACTCCCTTGCCCAAGGAAAAATAGATTCTCTTTATGAATTGATGGCACTCATGGCACCAACATGTCTTTGTTGTTTGCCTTTGTTATACAGGCCTTATTAGTGGTAATACAATGGATTGGTTTGGCAATGGTAGTGTCTTGAAAATTCTTGCCTTAATGGAAAAGTTAAGACCCATTTTGTCATGTTCTTACATAAGCTCCTGTGTGGATCACTCTTGTGAAAATCCGAATATATCAAAAAATTGCAATAAATTGCATAGTGCTCTACAACACCACACCCAAGTAGCTCGAGAGGCAAAAGCACTGCAATGGAAGACTACCTGTATGGGAGAAGTGATGGTGTGTAATGGGGGGTGGAGTGGGGGTTTGGTCTGTCCCCACAACAACACTTAATGACCCCCGTACTTCAGCTGAGATGAGATACTCCATCCACAGAATTATCTGAAGGGCAGCGTGTTGGAGAAAATTATCTCATCCTCAGAGACAAAATTGCAGCCAACTTATCATGACAATTAGCATACTTTGGTCCTTTGACTCGTTTAAGTAGGGTAACCGAACCGAGCAGCCGCAGCGGTGTTCAGAATTAGTGTTCAGCCCACTCGCGTCCTTCATTAGTGTTAGAGCATTTGGATTTCACTGCTGCTGCGTGGCACACAGTGCTAAGATCGCTGCACATGTGAACCTGACTGAAGTCTCTCCTGTAGTCTCACCAGAAACACTAAAACCAGCCCTAAGCTCCCTTTGTCAGAAGAGATGGTTCCCCCACCGATCACAAAGCCCACAGTGAATATTCAGCTATATGGAAAAAGACGAGAGAAACATGTCACAGGTTGGATAGATCTCTCTCTTAATCATTAATGTCAGACATTTAAATGTTCCTGAAACGCGTACACTGGTCCAGTGTCACGTTCCTGTGCACACTTTACCTTATAGGCAGATGACATCATCATTCATTTCTCAGCCTGCTGTACGACCAATGAGAGAACGCTTTGAACACACACCAGGTTATAGATGAATATATTTAACAGATGTGCGTGTTTTTATTTCAAATCCCGTCTCTTTGCATCTTCAGTGCAGCTGCCAGAGACTCTCCCTCATTCGCCTCTCAAATGTATGATTATTCTCTCAGGATTCAACCTTGACATGAGTTATTCACAGCTCAAGAGTTACAAATGTGCTGATGGCATATGCATTGCTAGCTCATGTGACCATCAATTGCATTTTCCCCTGACCTAATTGCCTTACATTTCTCCGTATTCAATACAAATTCTCTTTGCTGTCAAATGACAACCATTGTCTCGCCACTGCACAGACATGAAGATTGGTTCAACTTTCTGCTCATTATTATGTCGCTTTGTCTGACTATGCAACACAGAAACACACACACACACACACACACACACACACACACACACACACACACACACACAGAGGTGTATTGTCAGATATAGTCACAGTTAAACTCGCTGGGCCAGATGCATAAAATTCCACATAAATTTATGACTGAAACTGTCCGAACAGTCAGAAGGAAAAACTCCTGAAGGGAAACATAATGGAAGCTATGAGCTCTGTGAGCAAAGTAAGAATGACAACAGCTGCTTTTTGTTGGTACCAGGTGTACGCATGCTTAGCACAAGGTGTGAATTGATTGGCTCAAGGTTGCTTTTGGTGCCAGCCTCTAGTGGCCACTTCAGGAACTGCATTAGCTTTATGTTTACCTCTAAAAGTTGCTGCTGAATGGAAACCTCTCCTCGTAAGATAGCACATACAAAATACTGTGTTCTCAAATAACCCAATTCTATTATCATCTAGGGCACCATGTGGACCAAACGTACATGCCAAGACATCTACAGAGCTGTAGTGTTGGTGGATGGTAATGTATCATTTGATACAGCTGATCAGAGTGTGTATATACACCTGAACTTGTAACTGTGCCAGATAAATAGACGGCTCATCTCTAGCATGTATATCATGTGCATACACCCAGAACGTTTAACATAGTGTAAGTTCAATTTATTTATATCGAGCCAAATAACAACAGCAACTGCCTCAGGGTGCTTTACATTGTGAGGTAATACAGTGTCATTCATTATTATTCATCATTCTTTCTGTAGTACGGCGCACCTACAGTTTGCATTCAGTTAAGAACATGAATGTAGTGGTTTGCAAAACCACAACTTAAAGTGGTTTTCACTAATGAACAAAAGAAAAGATTTGTTATTTTATTCTTTGCTCTTTCCTGAGATTTATCTGGTTTCTAACTATATAAACAGTAAATCAGCTGAGACACACTGTGTCCCATCTTCATATTTCTGTTTGTCTTTCTCACTTTCTCTGTCATTCTTTTTACTCTAATATACTTTAATAATAATAAAAAAGAACATTTTACCTTTTAGTTGAATGTGATTTTGTACTTTCATTATCATATATTTTATGTAACTGGAATAATTTTTTATCACAAGCCTGAATTTTCACGAACAAATAAATAAATGTCATTACGCTTATAATAACGTGATATGAGACAACATATTAAACATGAATATGATTGGGCGATATCAGCTGTGTACGTTGATATCCAGCTCCGTGTCATTTCAGCTGATTATGGTATAATTGTATAAATAACACAACACAGCAGAAATATTTTCTGTGGTACAGAAGACAGATTGAAAGGAAGTATCAGGGTTTTGGATGTGTACTCCCTGTATTTCCATCATTTTCACTGCATTTGTAGGTCAGTTGCTATGGCAACTGGAGCAGAGGAAGACTAGTGTTTAATTGATCCACTAATGCATTTAGCTGCACACTCACCACTAAGTTGCCTTTGTTTCCAGGTCACATTTTAGGGACAGACATTTACATAAAAGCATTTTCTGTTGCCAGAACCAATGATTATCAGCAGTTTCTACTTTTTGTCTATTGGCAACAAATGTGGTGTAAACACTGACTATTAAAAGCTTCAATATTGCCTCATCAGGGAATTATTATAATACTAATGCTGGTGAGGAACATAATAAGTTTGGCAGGAGCTTTTCTCCAAACACTGTGTAATATGGGAAATGCTAATAAGTAGTTGCATTACAAACAAAAGCAAACCCCAGGACTCAGTCACCATTAAACCACTATATATCCATTATGTTCTTTTTAACACATTAGCTGTAGCGCACAAAATAAAACATATGAATAATAAATCATTCAAATAAATAAACACACAAACCACGGGAGCTGAAAAATGTTTGGTGTAAAAATATCCTCCTGATATTTTTTTACAGTATTTCTACCAAAGTTCTGTTAATATGAAAACATCAACAAAGGCACTGAAAACAGAGTCTACAAAGACAAACAACGACCTCTGTTTAGAAGATGAAAGAGTTGGTTAGACTCTAAAAAAGGCCTGCGTCACCTGTAAAATTATTATTATTACCTTAGTTTAAGCAGGAAGCTGCACAGAGATCAGCTCTGCTCTGGGAGGGAGGCCTGGCCAACACCAAAATCACATCTTTGTGGTATTTTGTGGGAGCATTGCAATTTCACATTCCTGTAGATATGGTCTTTGACGATAAAGCTGACTTCACACATCTACAGCATCACAAACACAAAACACATGGTTGACGTTTCTTTAAAGGATGTCTATATAAGCAGATACTCTCATGTGAGGAAACCTGGTTAGACCCATGAACTAATCTCTGCTACCGTCGTTGTTATTGTTTCTTATCAGGATGTCCTGATGGCTCTGTGGAAAGCTTTCAGATCAGCTGGACTCCTCAGTGGACTGAGAGGAACAGAAGAAAAGAGAACAGGACATTCTTTCTGTAATACAGAGGTCACGACCTCACAGGGTGCTGTCAGCTCGCTGCCACGCTGAACAGCAAAGGCTGAATGATTTTAAAGAAAATGTTAGTAAATATTAAAACGATTGATTGTTTTGATGCAAACAAACTCTGTATTTTTAAACACCTATTAGCTACGAATACAAACAGTTTCTAATGAACACCTGAGTGAAGTTCTTCTGTAGGTTTAGTCTCATTGTCTTTATATGAAACACTCCTTCGTGTCGATGTCACACATTAGTTCAGCCTCAGAGGATTATTTCTCTCTCTTTGCTGCTTTGACGCACACAACACGGACGTGTGACTATAAACAAACAAACAACAACTACTGTGTTATATTCTTTTTGAATGTATGACAAATATGTTTCTATAGCTCAGGCTAAAAATGGGGATGGATATAAAATATCATTTGCTGCTTATACTGAGAAAAAATGTGAACATTTGGAGAAGTTTCCAGGAAAGCTGACGGTAAAGCAGTAAATCACCAGGTGAGGTAACACGCCACGGTTGTATTTGCCCCATGTCACTCGTAGCCAAAGGAGTGTGTGTGTGTGTGTGTGTCTGTGACCAAATCTCTGCAGCCACGACTGCAATTGGGAGAAAATTGGCAGCATCACACAGACAGACCTGTGAAAAGCAGGAAAGTGCAGGACCGAGTAAGTTCCCACAAAAACAGGAGACACGAGTCGGGTAAAAGTGCGACGCTTTACACGTCTGCAGTAGATTCCAGTGTATACAGTGAGACATGAAGGGCAATTATTAATTATCCCAGACAGTAATGCTGAAATAGATAATTATGTGACAAACATGACATCTTCAATCTTGCTTCTAAGTGATGAATGTCATGAGGAGACTGCAATTATGTCATCTCATTCAAGTGGAAGCATGGTAATTGGAGAATTAAAAGCACTTCAGCTAATTTTAGCTTATTCCTTAGAGTCTACTCTTAAAGGTAGGCTTGTAATCACTGCAGCACCCAGAAAAACACACAGCTGTACATGTTTAGGTGACAAAAAATCAGGCGCTTTGCTTTCCACAGGAAGGAGCCACCAGAGACGGAGTAGTGACAGTAATGATTCAGGGTTAGGATGTAAATGAGCCCGTCTTAAAGGATTTAATAAGCACAGATAAAGTCATTTAACTACATGTGTGTGTGTGTGTGTGTGTGTGTGTGTGTGTGTGTGTGTGTGTGTGTGCGTGTGTGTGTGTGTGTGTGCGTGTGTGTGTGTGTGTGTGTGTGTGTGTGTGTGTGTGTGCGTGTGTGTGTGTGTGTGTGTGTGTGTGTGTGTGTGTGTGTGCGTGAATCAGTGCACAAACAGTGCCATGAATACACTCATCTGGCAGTTTTACATGTTTATTTCCTAGAAACTCCTGGTTCCCATCATGTATACATCCTGCACCTTACAGCTTACTTACTACAAGGTGGTGCACCTGTGCTGCACACCATCACATCAAACCAGTGTGCAGTGAGGCTCCAACATTTCAGCTGCATTTGTAGCACTGTGTACAATTTCAGTCATCGTGCTCATTTTTGCCCTCCGTGTAGTTCATAAGAACTTTCTATCAGTGCATCTGTGGAACGTAACTATTGTAACTATTGCCTCATTTAAGTCATTATGTAAACAGTAACCTAATAATAAAAATAATACCTAATATAAGTCATTAAAGACCTTTCAATATATATGTGTCGTTTACTTTGCATAATATTAAATAATTAAAAGGATAATTTTGTACTAATCTGTGCAACACTGAGAAGCAAACAAAAAGAAGAGCAGAGACACATTTTTACTGACTTGGATCTTTGGGGTTGAAACATTAGAATAGTGGTGACCAAGAGTTGAAATTGGGCACTTCACACCGTTTATTAGGTGCAATTACATCCCAGCAGCAACCAATGGTTTAGCTGTTCATATGTTCTGTAAGTGTGTCTGCTGGGCAATTAGTTTCAAATCAGCAGAATCAATGAAAGGGAGCACTTATCTATCTATCTATCTATCTATCTATCTATCTATCTATCTATCTATCTATCTATCTATCTATCTATCTATCTATCTATCTATCTATCTATCTATCCACCCATCTATCTATCTATAGATATAGATATAGATAGATTTACACACACGTACACGCACACACACCAATGGGAAGAGCATTTTAACCGCACTGGCATTAAAGGAAAAGATGGAATTGATTGGGCATTGAGGTCCGAGTGACACTGGAGGGTATCTGTGATGGCTGATTCCCACTGCCATTTTAACATGCTGCACAGTCTGCCACGAGCTGGGGCTGCTATTGAGTGTCTTCAGGATCCTGATTTAACTGGACATGCGGCTTTTTTCCATTTTGCTTCATTTCTTTCTTCTTTCTTTTGGTTTCCAGAGGCACATGGGATGCCCTGGCTGAAGGGTCCCAGGCTGATTGCTGGTTACTGGGGTTTGATTGGTGCTGCTTCACTCCCCACAATGGCACTAAATTCGTGGGACGGCACGTAACTGAGAGGGATTGACCATATTGTCCAGAAGACAGTAACCAAAGCAATAGATGAATGAGGGTTTGTGATTTGTAGTTAGCAGAGAACACGTCATGATTGTAGCAGCGAGTTCTCATGTTCCCAGAAAATAAGTGTTTTTTTAATGTTTTTATCTCTGATGTTCCTTTGCCATCACTCGGGCTGGCTCTTATTCTTGCTGTTCCACTCCTCTGTGTTCCTTCTCAATCTTTATGTTATTTCAGTTTGACAAAGTTTAATTATTTGTCAAAAGTATCATTAAAAACATGGAATAATGGGAATCTTTAAAGTTTCCTGTCACGTTGCCTGTTATAATATTCTTTGGTAAAGGATGTTTTTGTTTAGTTTATGGAAAATTCTGCACTGTACTTTTAAAAAAGTGTTTCTTTTTCTAATCACATATTGATTAAAGCACATTAGATCCATGTAACACTGCATGGATCTAATGTGGCTGCTCATAAAAGCTGTGTGTCCAACTCTAAACTTACTGTTTACACAGAAGCTGCTGCACCATCCGGCCGAGGCCTTCCTGTGTGCAGTTTGCATGTTCTCCTGTATTTGCATGCTCCAGGTACGCTGGCTTCCAGGTGTACCCTGCCTCTCACCCCAGCCTGTGACCCTGATACAGATAAGCAGAAGGCGATGGATATATATCTGACTGCATTACATCTTTAAGACTTTCAGAACAAGAACTGGGTGTTGAATTGCTGTTTGCTACTGAAATGAGCTCAGACCTTTGCATAATAACACTTCATATATCAACACTGATATTTGTGTCCACTCTTGAAGTATCATTTAAACACAAAAACATTCATTTATCAATAATTTATGAATGCACACATATGTGTTTTTTCTTGATAAAAGGCGCTTTTGTTTCTCCGCCCCTGAGCCTGGTTCTCATGGATCCCTGTTAAAAGGAGTTTTTCCTCCCACTGTCACCAAATGCTCCGATTTTTGGATTGTCTCTGTGATTGTGGGGTCTTTACCTTAAAGTGTGCTGAGGCGACTGCTGTTGTGATTTGGTCCTATGTAAATAAAATCAGACTGAACAAAATGAATTCTCCCACCATCTCAGATTTTATCATTTTAATTTTCAGAGTTTTTCTCCTGCTTAAAGTTGTATTTATAAATGTTAACATTTAGGTTTTTGTTTGGAGGAGAAAATTGAAAAGATGTGATTTAAATATTGTTGTGAAAACATTTATTACTTTTAAAACAATTTTAACAAACCAAGCAAAAAATGAAACAATAGAGGGAATAAGGCATTCAGACGGACATGGATCAAAATGTGTTTTCTCCTTAACCAGGCACGCTCTGCATGTTCACAGCAGTGTCTCCATCATAATGTGTCTTTACTTTGTGTACGTTCATTCCCTGGATATGTAGTCAAAGAAAAAACTTTAGCCTGGAGGATGCAAATCTTTGCAGCTATCTTTCAATCAGGCGATGGGTTAGTGCTCTTGGGATGACATTGAACGAACATTTCCTTGCTGCCCTGCCTTTCCTATTTCTCCAATGTTCGGGAGAAAAATGGAGTTAATTAATTGGCTGGGAAAACACGGGGATAAAATGTGACACACAATACCACGCGCAATTTATCTCCCCTCTACAGCTGCTTGTGAGGGCGTCTTTGAATGAAGAGCACGTCATTCTCCGCTGTGGTCGCTACAACATCGCTCCGGCTGGGCCGGCGCCCTGAGACACAATCGCTTTAATTAGAACATCTTCATTTAAAAGGACGTAAAGCTACATGTGTGTTATGCAGAATATAGGGAAAGTGTTTTTCTTTCCCGCTTGCTCATTTTGATCGGTGCTGGTGTCACTCTTCGTACAGGCCAGTCATTGCAGTATTTGGCAGTTTATGTCTGTTGGATTAAACAGAAATTTGATTTGCATGTGACATCGGGGGTTTAGTGCTTCAAACTGTAGCTTCCTGGATTTAGCATGTAGACAGGCCTATCCGTATGAATGCGGCTGCTCTGAGAGGTTCAAACCACTGCTTTGTGTTGGGGCAAGAGGTTATGTAGAGACTGGAGCCAGCCCTCTCCTCATCTCAACACTTACCTCCCTCTTTTGTACTCTAGAATTGATGCACTCAATAGTACAGTAGGCTTTCTTTTAATCTTGCTGAATTGATGCCACTGCTTTTTGTCTGCTTTAGCTCTGAGTTCAGAATAGATGTTCTCAACAGTGGGTGCTCTTTTGATATCATCACTGAATCTTCCACACACCCCCAGTTTTTGAAAAACACATGTGCAACCAACAAGATGTATAACCTTAAAATGTTCTATTCCTCGTAGCACAATAATCATGTCGCGCTTCTTGAAAGAGTCCTTTCTTCACGGAGAGTTCGCTGAATCAGGGAAACATTATCTCATTTTCTCTCAATCAATTCTCCCCCAAAGTATTAAAGAGTTTCACTTCAAATGCATTTTGTGCCTCAGATATTATTTCATGTTTCAAATGAATAAATAATTTCATTAGATGTATGTCACCTGTATCACCAACAATCGTTCTCTCAAATGTGAGACTAAAGAAAAGGATTTTTGAAGGAAAAGCCTGGAAGACGTGGATTTGAAAATCAACATTTTTGGTTAGCATTGCTGTGGCCACTTCACTAAAGCCACGGCAACCACACACATGCTCTGTGCCATCTACTGTACAGGAGGTAGATTTCACAAAGATAAACCCCAGTCAAAAAGGAGATAGCAGGATAAAAATGAAAGCCTACCATACATCACAACCAGAGCAGCAGATGTTGACGGGCACGGCAGGAGTCAGAAAAGCCGAGACTTACACTGTTGAAGCTTCACTGGGGGAATATCCCACTCACCCTGAGGTAGACGTTTGCTGTACTGGCTGAAAAACACTAGAAAGGGTTTAGTGTGTTCACAGAGTCTTAGTCCCGGTGTCCTGAAACGTGTCGGAGGTTTTAGGTTAAACTTTGCTGGTGCTGGTTTAGCTCACTGGGATGAGCAGGGGGCCATATGCTGTATGGCTGAGACCACATGTCTTTATTACTTGACATTTTCTTTAATAGTTGATTATTGATAAATAGTTGCATCAAAACTACTCCAAGCATTTCCAGGTATTAAGGCGCAATAATAAACTCAATATTTACACTGTTACCTTCAAAGAAAGGAAATTACCTAGTAAAATATCTGCATTAGTAACATTTCACCATTATGATATGGTAATATCCAAGGCATTAGCTAATATTACCTTATTATTATGGGGTTACTATCACTATACAGTCAGTGCATAAACTAAAAGGCTGTTGTAATTTCATTCCTAGCTAATTTTGAAAATGTTACAAATACAATTTATTATTATACTGTTCCTGTTTCCACATGATTACCCACAGTGTCTGGCCTCTTAATGCCTTATTATATAACTGTCAGTATTAGGAGCTAAAAGATGTTCATCAAAGCTATTACTGAGTTATTTCTTGGGTAATAACTTCCTATTTCTGTATTAGTACCTTCTTGTTTCCAACTATTACCACATTGAGTTGTAACTAAGGTTTCAAATGCAGTAACCCAAATCCATCTATTAACTTATACTAAAGTTTGTCTTATCTTTTCTAATTTTGATGGAAACTAATGCCTGTGAAATATTTTAATTTTTGTAGCATTTGTATTACAGCTCGGTAATAAAGTACTAACAAAGGGTAACAAGGCAGAAACACAAGCGTAATAATCTGGTCATTTCTTTCTTATTCTTATTTAGCAAAGTAATAACCACTTAAGTAATATAGTGATAGCGACAGTGGTTCCAGTGCAGTAATATTACACTGAAACCTATGTAACTGGATTATAAGGACCTAACAACTGGGTGTAATAATGTGGAAATACAGCTCAGTAATAAAGTGGTAATAATAACAAGACAGAAACAAGAATTAATTAATGGTAATTTCTAAGTTATTACCACTTAATTTCCTGTGGTCATTTCTAGATAATAAGCAGGAAACAGAGCTGCAAAATTGCCTGTTTCTATTTATTAACATATGAATAACCATGTTTACAACCTGTTAAAACACACAAAATATTACCGGGAAACACCTGCGACAGTGTCTGTGCAATAAGCAGGAATACCATGGTGATGTGCCACACTGATCATTGACTGACCCTGGCCAGCCATAGATCCAGCCTCTCCTGCAGCAAGTAGCACCAAGCCGCCTGCTTGCATCCTGGAAAATTCAAAGTTTTGAAAGAAAAACAACGTTAAAGCAGTTTCACAGATACAGACGGTTCTATTTCAAAATGTATATAAAATGTGTCCTTATAATTTGTGTATAAAGTTAAATAATTCATTCATCTTTTTCATCACATTGGAATATTTGATGTCTGTCTGATATAACAAAATAAAAATTCTCCACTCGCCCCTGCGGGCGGTCTAGCCTCCAAGCTCGGGTCCTCTACCAGAGGCCTGGGAGGGTCCTGAGGGTCCTGCAGTATCTTAGCTGTTCCTAGGACTGCGCTCTTCTGGACACAGATCTCCGATGTTGCTCCCGGGATCTGCTGGAGCCACTCGCACTGGAATCACATGGATCTCTCAGGCCCACCAACAACAAGAGGAGCCATAGTAAGTGGTCAGTGCTGAAGGCCTGGGGGTCCAGTCACACCTGCTCAAACTAGCTTTAAGGACCATAATTAAAATGATCTAACCCGTTTGAATAAACAATAATGTAGCATCATTTCTACCATTTACCATAATGTTAAGGTTAAACTACAAACTGCTGGCAAATAGACAAACAGGCTTTTCGGAGGACAAAGATAGTGAAAGTGTGCAGAGAAGCATATATATCTAAGCATGTCTGAAAGCACCCACTGAGCTGTAGAATCAATACATGTGTTTTAAGCCCCACACCTTATCTTAAGACTTTAACATTAACCTTCCATTAACCATTACACAGGCACTTAATTCCACTGCAATCGATAATGTTAATTCAGAAAAGCTTTTGCTTCACTTTTAGAGACATGTGTATTCATATTATGGAAAAGTGACAATCTTCAGATGGAGCTATTAGAGGCCAAAAATGCTAATAGAGCCTGAAATATGTCACAAAGACATGAGTTATGACACCAAATGTGTTTCTTCGTGCTAATATAAAAGGTCAGTGGCTTTTAGGGCAGTGATACCAAAATGATGGGGATACCCTCTGTCTTGCTTTAACCTCCCACTCTAATTTTGCCCAGTGGAATACAATAAATGGTGTGTATAACTGAACATTACTTCCCTGATGATTTCTGGTGTGCCTGGCATGGATATTCCCAGGTCAACACTTATGTCACTGTAAGGGAAAAATGGGACTAATTTTGCTCTTTGATCTCTTTTAAATGATAAGAGAGGCAAAGAATCATTATCAGTCTTTGAGGAAAGGAACTCGGAGGAAGTGACTTCAATGAATCATTTCTAACTCAGCCAAAGTGCATAAGATCGTATGCTGCGTGATGCATGCAAGGCAGAACAGGAGACGCAGATTACTGACGTGGACACTGCAGGTTTTGTATCTTTTAATTCATTTCAGTTTTATTTATAAAATCACAACAACAGCCTCCTCAAAGTGCTTTATACTGTAAGGTAGACACTACAATAGTCCAATAATTAGAACAAGGATAACTGCTTTACATTAAATTCACGTGTACTGTGTGTGATTTAGTTACTGACACACTGGCGTCTGTGGTTTTGGGTTATTTTGCGTGTGCCGTTTGGATCTTTAGCTGTCAGAGTTGTTGTCTGAAGGCCAACAAAGATACCCAACGGATTTACTTTACCAGGTGGATCATCACTGCTGGGTCTGGAGATGGTTTTTAAGTAAAGGTTTAACTTATTATTGTAGAGTCTTTACCTTACATTAGAAAACGGCTTTAGGCAGCTGTTTTTGTGACATGGTGCTATATAAATTAAATTGAATCAGTGTGTCCTGGTTCCTCAACATGCGGGCGTTTTTTATATCCGGGTGACGTCCCATCCGATATAGCTTCAGTTTTCTATCTCACATATGGCGGACCGGCGTGGGTAGCATTGGTGGCCTAGTCTGGGGAGCCTTACTACTTACACATGCCCAGGCTGGAAGCTGAACCCTCTCACATTTGATTATGTACCATTTCATTGTATTCACCTAACACAACAACAACAACAACGTTATTCTGGAATTTCATACAAAGATGCAAAACAGATTTAGACAAAATAACACACAGGTTAGTTAAAGGAAATATAAGAGATGCAGCGATGAATTGCTTCCAGATTTACTGTCCTATGAGCTGAACCCTGCCCTGCGATCACTCTGTGGAATATTAATGAGTGAAATCTTCCCTCGTCAGTAAAGCACAAAGCCATCAGCTGACCCTGAGTGTGACGTTCTCTTTTCTGCATCTGTTTACAGACCAGATGTTTATCCCTCTATAATTTGTGGAATAAAGATGTTTAGCTTGTAGCTCTCATCCATCCTCTTTTTAATCAAGCTAATGGAGACAGCATAGACTGTATTGATCCTTCTCACTGTGGTTTTCACCATGAATCAGCCACTCCAAGCAGAGCAGCCATCCAGCATTTCTTATACCCCCCTCCCCCGTCCCTCCCCCATCATTTTGTGATGTTTGAATAAGCACAAAGAGGCACATCTCTGCTCCCCAACTTCACAAATCTCACACCCTGCTTGACTGATGTGTAACCTCTGAGTGGCTGAGCTCTTGACCTGTAAGGAGAGGCTAATGTCTGCCCCCTGCTAATCTGGTTGGTTCGGCTGCCTGCCGCAGCGAGGGCAGCAGGCCAATTCAAAACTCCAGTAACAAATCAGATGGCACCCAGCCAAGTGTCATAAGAAACAGACAGGTAATGACAATTCACTTACCCCCTGTGCAAGAATCACTTCTCCCACAATGTACCTGTCACAGAGCTCTCGGTAAGCTGAAGCTATTTCTTCCTACTGTCTGACACGGTAATTGCATGTTAATTTTTTTGCACACAGCTTTTGGGAGGAACTGTGATGAATCATACGAATCATGCTGGTAAACTTTTTTTCTCCCAATGAAACTGGATCCCACCATGGCAAAAATAAATGCAGTCATCCAGATATATGAATGACACCAAGGAAGAAGGCTGTGCACCGCATTCAATTAACTTTCTGCCATATGTTGCAGTACTGGACATGCTTTCAACAGGAAAAGGTGCTGCAGGCTGCAGGAGACTTGATGTTATTTTAGATCATGTGCAAAAGCCTTGAGCTTCCCGCATACGTTACTAAGAAAGTGAAAAACGTACAGAACATTTATCAAAACATGTCCAAACATACGAGGCACAAATAAAATAATGTAAAGCTCTCCTTATATCTATCTACCTGTCACACACACACACACACACACACACACACACACACACACACACACACACACACACACACACACACACACACACACACACACACACTTTTTGCTCTGAATGTCTTTTTGAAACATGTATCGCTCATTCTTGTCTCGTGTCTCACAACATACACAAAAACGAGTAGCAGCCGAATGACTGATCAAACAAAAAATACTGTGAACTCCCAAAATCGACGTTATGATTTCCTGTCCCGTTAAAGGCACTGAAAGCAGCATGTTAGTGCTAACAGGCATGTCTCTCCAGCTGATCCAGAATCAGTTGTTACAGATGATGTCGCTCCTCTGTGGAGGCCCACAGGCTCAGGTGATGTGCACAAACTAAACGTTGTTGGAAACGTTTGCAGATCGTAGCTGCAATAACATACATACATGTAGTCAAGTAAAGCTCTATAATTTATTATAACTTTGTTTATATTCATTTGAAATTTCAGACTAACTGAGTAACCCTAACCTAAGCCCCGCCCCCATCCACAATCACATGAGGCACAAAGCCTGCTGCCATGTTTGTTTTATAGGTAGCTCCTTTGTGTTGTTTGGACTGTGGAAGTCTGTTGCCTGTTCACATAAGTAGGTCAGAAGCACAGTATTGCTGGCGTCTGTCCACGCTGACCCACAGAGAGATGAGTCTTTCACTTCTCTGACAAAAGTGTTGAAACTCTTTATTTTGGCCTGAAATTTGATCCGAGGGAAGAGAGACGGCTCTCTGTAAGTGTCTGAGGAACACAGGGACGGCAGGATGGCTTCGCCGCTCAGGCTGCATGACACATCCAGCCTGCACAGCACACACGACCACTGTGAAGCAACATGTCCTCTGATCAGATACACTGGGGGTGACATCTTGGCCCTCCCTGTGATCCAAGTGTTGTATTCAGGCAATAATAGTGAGTGAGCGGCACTAACATTAATTTGGTCCAATAAAAAACAGAAACAGGATTTTAGTTTATAATTTACAGTTCATCTCATGTTTTCCTTACTGGTGCAAGTAAAACCACTGAGCAGTCTTTCTGTTCACGTCCTCCATCGTCTCAGCGGGACAACGCCGCGACTCGCCCCAGCACTGCCAGGCTTCTCCTGCACATAACATGTGTCATTTTCCTGGGAGATGTTCAGTTACTGCTCTGTGAAAACAGCCATTCTCTGTTCCGTTGCACTGTCCTGGTACTTCTGCCATAGTGATGGCCCCATATCACTTTGCAAACAACACAAAGCGGCTTCAGAGATTAACCTGGCTTAATTAGAAATACAATAACCTGCTGGTGACAAAAGTCTGAGGCATCTTTCAGGCCCGGTGAGGAGAGCTGATGATTGAGAGGAGCACAGGGATTGACACTGGGGGTCCCTGATAACTGCCCTAATTCCTCCTCCAGTGTTTCTCCTATTTGAAGCAGGACATGGCTGTAAAACAGAAACGCGTTACACTCGTATGAACAAGCTTCAATGAACTGTGGTGAGCTCAGCAGTCTTTTTATAATAAGGAAATATGGTTTAATATCACTCTGGCAACAAAGATGATATTTGTTTGTCTATGCATAACCCCTGTGGACTCCACCGGGGCCTCTTTGTTCATGTCCACATTTTAACATGATGAAAATTTAAGCTGGTAAATAAATACAAATATTCTTCTCATCTTGGTTTATTTAGTGAAACTTCATCTTATTTTTAATAAGGAAGCCCCATTTAATAAAAACAGCATCATAAAGATATATCATACAAATAATGAACAATTTTAAATAACATTCAAAATTCAAAGTGTCTCTTTTATTCCACTTTATGAAACAAGCTAAATTTCTCCCTGAGAGCTCAACAAGTCCATCGTCGGCTGTAGCGATGGACAGACCAGTCTTCCAGTGATACTTTAGCAGCCAAAGCCAGTATGGAACTGGAACGGCCACAGAAAAGAAAGTGGATCTACCAGGTGGCTGCACACTTGAAATTCTCATTATAGTTTCAGGGACACAAAGCAGGACAAGGTAGTGAAGACAGGGTGACAAAGAGAATCACCTTCCTCACTTTCCTTCACCTGGAGAGGGCCTTCAATGGCACAGACACACACACACACACACACACACACACACACACACACACACACACACACACACACACACACACACAGCAGCACGTCAGTAAAATAACCGAGTGACGTTGTATTATGCTGTTTAAAGCTGCTGTATTCTGTCATCTCACAGTGTAACACTTTAAGATGTCTCCACCGTGGCTGCCACAGAGTGTATGCCCTGGACTGAGTGACAGACAATGCTCATTTAAAACACAAAAGGACATAGAGTCTTATTCAGTCTACAGCTGCCCTCTTTCAGACCTGTATTCTAAAGCCACTTTCTGTTGTCCCCTACTCAGGTTTTTCCCCACGGAGCGAAATAAAGCTGGGGCCCACTGTATAGCATTTGGTGTGAGGGGAGAGAAGGCTTTGCCTGTTTGAAATAAATAAAAAACCCTCTCCACTGAGAGGACACCTTAGAGGTGCACCTTCTTCTTTGTCCTGGGCAGTTGGCAGGAAAAATGGAAGGCAAAGTAGGAAGGGAAAACATAATGCAGGTGGGCAATTCATCCCTAATGTGTTTATGAAAGATTCTTTGATAAAAGTCGTGTGTGTGTGTGTGTGTGTGTGTGTGTGTGTGTGTGTGTGTGTGTGTGTGTGTGTGTGTGTCGGGTGGGTGGGGTACGTCTGCTGATTCCCAATGAGGTTTTTTGTTGCTTTTCTCCAAGTTTCCGATTTGGCACCTTCCCGGCGAGCACATTGTGTGCTTCCAACTAACCCACTAACAAAGCCAACATGTCTTTGTTCACGGTGAGCCGCGAGGATTTTCCTTCTTCAACGTACAGATTTTCACGTTAGTAAAACCATCTGAGATGATTGTCGAGCTCTGTGTGTTTTACCAGAAACAAACGTTGTGCTGTTTGTTTTGTTGGACCTTCATGAGTCTCCTCCACACTGCTCTGGATGAATGACACGTTATTCATGCAGTCAAGTCAAGATTTTACTTGCAGGCAGAATTATGTTGTTATTAATATGAAAGGTGTAATGTTCACAAATGATATTTACATGTTTTGATGAGGATCATGAAGGTAGAAACACAAACACATAGGAAGAAAAGAGGCAGAGTGGGTCACTCACAAGGTTGATGGTTCAATGCCCAGTCTCCCAGCTGGTTGCTCAGAGGAAGAGAATAAAGCCCTGTGTGAGCGTCCGACTGCGCTCCATAACCGAAATCTTTTAAACGTCTGTTTGTAACAACGCATCAGTCTGAATACACACACGACAAACTGAATGATTGTACATACAGAGAGATCAGATCACAGATGAACTATGTGGTCAGTGAGAACATAATTATACATTTTTGGACGGTGGAAAAATTTTGGTTCAAACATGTTGCCGTCACCTGCCAATAATCTCCTCCAGAGCAACAACCCAGTCTCCATATACAGTCAGCACACTATCACACTGATAGTACTATTGAGTGACAGATGATCAGCTGCAGCAGACGTTGCCCAGACTCCAGCAGTCAGGACATCAGCACACGGACAATAATAATGCCTCACTAGTTTTAAACAGGAAGCGGAGACGCTCCGGAGAAGCTGGGAGCGGATTTAATTTTTATACTTTTGTGAGGCACGTTTTGTTTTTGCACTGTGTCAAAATATAGGTCTGATTTTTGTTCTCTTGCAACTATCTTGTCCCAGTTCAGACCTTTTGTGGTTTATGGGGCTGAGATCCTGTTTCCAGCGGAGCCACCTGAGCACGAAAAGTGTGCGTACGTCTGTGACGAGCAGCAGAACTGCAGCGTGAACCCGAGGTGACGGCGTCAGAGGCAGCTTTAAAATCTCAACGCACTGAGTGTCACTGTGAAATCGAGACTGAAAATTAAGAGAGTTGTGTTACCATGAAGTGCGTGGAAGGTTATAGAAATGTGCAAAACATGTAACAAAGCTACACACGCTCCTCTCTGCATACTCTTCATAAAGGGAAGGACATCAATGGTCTCAAACAGTATTTTGTCAGAAGTTTTTATTTATTTCTTTTCTCTAATTATTTACACATATATTGGTTACACTTTCTGTTATTCAGTGACAATAAAGCAAATTATTATCACTTCATTATCAAAGTAAACAGGCAGTTTTACCTGCAGGCCTGGTTATTAAACGACCATCAGGTGTTTCTCTGCATTAAACATAATATTTGCATTGTTACCTAAAAACAAAGAGACTTCAACATTAGTAAGAAATATCTGAATATGTTAGAGCATCTGCCAGTATTACCTCACTACTTGAAGTTATTTATAAAATGATATAGATATGTTTCTTTAGCAGCTGCTAGCAGATGATCATTTTCTTAACAAATTATTGATATATCATTATAAATTAGCTTTGGCGTAAATGGTGAAGCTGTCATATAAATCCTTAGTGGTAAAAAGGCCTATTGTCAGAATTTAAAAAAGTAAATTAATTAATCCATTACTAAAAAAACAGAATAACAAGTATGAAATAATACACAAAAAAACTTCCAGGTCAAACTCTTACAGGTTCGTCATGCATTTCCTTTCCTCACACTGTTTAGATCTGTACTGAGCGACCTCCTGTCCAGCCTGCAGAATTCAGCTGCTTTGGACCTGATTAAAAATCTGTAGCAACAAAAATGAAAATGAGTGTTTTTCATGTTTGCTGTGTATTATTTTTTGCAGTATTAACATTTTTATACTAATTTGAACTCTTTTTCATGTGTGAGGATTTGTTGCTGCAGCTTCAGTTAAATCTCTTAAATACAGTGTTTAAAATGATGAAATGAGTCCACGTGTGTAGCTTTAAGTTCAGACCTGCTGTTTAATCATTATTATCACAAAAACACAGCCGTAGCATTTGCTGCACAAACTTTATTCAAATCATAGCTATTGAGCTGCGCAGTGAGGATTAGCTGATCTACATACATATAGAAGCAATACTTGAGATTTGTTATGTGAACAGTTCCACAAATATATTTCAAGTACTGGAAAATGAATGCAATGAGTAATTTTTCTGTGACTTCTCTGAATTTACTTGTCAGTCTTTTAACCTGAAACAGTTGTGGTACAAAATGCATGCAGATATTCCCATCTCAAAAGTCAAATTGCTGGCAATAGGTGTTATTAAATGTGGACTACAACAGACATGACAGTTATTAACCTGGGAACGTACAAAATAGTGAATATGTACAGCCGACAATTTCCACGGTGAACAAAGGTCATTTTGATTTGTCGATGAAATCTGTCTGCATAAATCAGGGAAATAAATGTAAGTGGGAAAAGTGTTGAGACGTGAAAATAGAATTTCCTGCAAAGAGAACGACAACGTCATTATTAGTTTGAAGCAGCTGCTCTGTCTTAAGTCCTCGTGCGAGCTGCAAATATGACAGGTTTTGGCACTTTTATCTGATCCTATTGTGTAATAACAACACATTGTTAATCAGCTCAATAGATGAACAAACCTGAGATCCTGTAGACAAAGGCTTTGTTGGCAAAGGATTAAATATCACTAAGTATTTATTGCTCTTCTGTGATGCAGATTCTCAGCATTGGCGGCTGTTTCCTGATGTGGCACTAAAGTCAGCACAGTCTCAGTCTAACGAGTGTCCAGCATGCAGAGCAAAGAAACTGACCGACACAGCGCATTAACCATTGCTGCTGCAGGCTTGGAGTCAACTGTGATCAATGGAAAACTATAAAGAATATATGATGTTATATAAATATATAAATGTCTAAGTGTCTATATTTAGAAATAAAAACAACCTCTGTTGCTCTTCACCTGGAAGTGTTTTATCACAGAGGGTTACTGAGAGATGTCCAAAATATTATGGACACCATTTATATACAGTGCTGATGTTCACCAACATTATTCCTCACTGCCATAAATTATATTTGTCACTATGAAAACACGACCATGCAAGAAGGTTAATTTTAATAGAGAGGGAATCATGGCTCGAAGGTCGACAGCCCGATGTGGAAATGTAATTATTCGGTACAATAATACAGAGAAACCCCAACAAGTACAAAAGTTCAGCCAACACCTGTGTACTTCAATAGGCTATCGCTAAAACAGGGGAAATGCTCCCTTCATGAGGAAGAGAGTAAATGATGAACATTTTACACGACTGTAGTAAATACACAACCGTAGCTGATTTTTAGGGCTTCAGCTGGAAACTTTCATCAGGTTTGGTTGACCCAAGAAAATGTGACGGCATCAGAATGCCTCAGATGTCTGCCACACTATGTCCATATGCTGTATGAATTATATCTGAGTATGACTTCACACCACAGGCTGTGACATGTAAAACCAAACGCCTGCAATCTGTAAACTTTTACAGGGCACAATAATGCAATGTTTACAATCTGCAAATAATGCAGCGCTCCCATCTCGTCCACAGATATCTAAGTGCTATTTAGCTCTGGAATAGCAGATAGGACATCAGCGAGTGCTGCTCAGTCTACCTGCTAAAAAGAAAGAATTTAGCCCTGCAGAATAAAGAAAACTACAAAATCACTTCAGTTGTTCAGCAGCTTCTTTTCACAAGAACACCCTTGGCAGATCCTTAAAATAGAAAGTTAGCTGCTTGTGTCACTCAGCTGCTGACAAGCATAGGATAAGAGAGCATGCTACAATCTCTGTGTACTGTATCTGAATCCTTAAACAGGCTACTGGACAGGGACAGCACAAATTACAGTGGCAGGGCATTTATAGAAGTAGGGGATCCTAGAAGCTACTAAGTGGTCCCTATCTGTTTTGGAGAGCACACTCGTGGTTCACTCTGACTCATGCTGGGACATGCACATCAATGACAAAGCCTGATATGTATACACACATATACCCTGACTGCCGTGAGGATCGAGCCACCAGCAATAATGCACCGCAGACAATTTGCATAATTTTTAAAAAATGAAGAAAAATTATGCAAGTTTAAAACAAAAGGCTGTTTGCTGTAGCTCAAAACACAGTCCTGCATGCAGGCAGTTCTAGACAATATAGTATCGGGCTACATACTGTCACACGATAAGAACAAATTTTCACAAAATACTGGCCCCTCATATACCATACCTGGCACTGAATTAGACCCGTCCGCGTGGCGTGCTCAAAGTCAGGCCAACAACACTAAAAAGAAAAGTAAACATCAGAAGAGTTAGTGTTAGCATCGTTTTGTAGTGAAAACTACATGACTCAAAACAAACTCCATTAAAGTTGAACCTCATCTCTGATTCATGCTGGGATGCCTCTAAGACAACCAAGCTGCTATACATTAATACTCAAGGAACATACTGGTGTCATCCAATTAATTTTAATTTTTTTTAACTCAGTTTAATGTGATGTAAACTTGTTTATATTGTCACAACACAGCTGCCTCGAGGTACTTTGTACTGTAAAGACCCTGTAATAATGCAGAGAAACCCAGCAATCATATGACCCTCTATGAACGCTAAGGTGGACAACGAGATGAGACTATACCTGCTGTGCTGTCTGTGGCCTTTTGTCACATGTGGGGATCACTGCGTTGTTTTTGCAGCCATTTCCCTCGTACTATTTTGGTACTTTGTACCAGGTACTGTCACTTAATGAAAACCCTTGAAACCCTGGCAAGTTATTAAGTTCTAATAGAAAAGGGCCTTAGATTTGGGCCCTTATTATCCATTTACATACATTTCACTGTAATGTTACCCAACTGTAACCACTGTTACTACCACTATATTACTTGGATATTAGGTGGTTATTACTTTGGTAATTTATCGTTAATAACTTAGAAATTACTACTTTATTACATTCTTGTTTCTGTCCTGTTACCATATTGTTAGCACTTTATGCTGCTCGGGTTCAGTCGATCCCAATCAACTTGAAAGATTGCCTCCAATGTTATTTGACCATAGAAAACATGACAAATTACAAGAGGTAGCAAGGCCACTGTTAACCTCATGGTGATGTTCCTGCGGCATTAAGGTTAGAGCTAGAAAACCATATCAAAACATATTGATTTGGCTTGATTAGACTTAAATTACTTTTTTACTATGGATTTGATTAGTTGATATTCTAAAAATCTGTTGTTGTTAAACCAATTTTGTATAACTAATCTGTCAAACTGACAAAGGTTCCTTTGAATATATGTTCCAAGTATTTAAGTCCTTTACAACTCCAATCTGGGAGTTTATCATATCATTGTTCTGTAGTATGTCAGGGTTGTTCCAGATAGGCGAACGTTTGCATGAAGACTCCGTCATTGTTACAAACTCCCACCATGCTGTCAGAGAAGAGCTGATGTTGATGCTTTTAAAGCATCATGTCGTTTGATGTTTGAGCTGATAAATGGTCTGAAATCTCTGGATCAGTGCAAAGTTTTACATCTACCCAGGGCTCATCTAAGAGGGTGTGTTTAAACCATCCTGAGATGAAGCCTGTGGGCTAAGAAGTGTTGTTGAAAGTTAGGCAGATCTAGTCCTTTGTCCTTGGTCCTTTGTAGTGTTTTTAATCTGATATACAGGACCTTGCGTCGTTCCAGGATCTCTTTAGGGAACTGGTCGTTCATGCTGAAGTCCGTTCCTTTCAGCTCCCTGCTGCGACTCTTCACCTGCTCCTTCTGCTTGAAAAGACTAAATTTGGCCACAATAGGACACAGTCTCCCGACACCAGGCCTCATAGCTCTGATACGATGGACTGAGTCGAAGCAGTTGTTCTTTATGGTGTCCTCAGGAAGCTTCAGGTGGGTCTTAATGAAGGTTTTAACCGTTGATTCGGCGTCCTCTCCAGCAGACTCTGGGATACCAGAAGACACAAGGTTATCTCTCATGCTACGGGCCTGGAGATCAATGACAGTCTCTTTTATTATTTCATTTTCAATATCAAGCTGGGTCACATTCTCAGTTAGAGACTTGACCAAGTCCCGTAGTGAGATGTTTTCAGCAGCGAGTGTTTCCACCTGCTGCTGGCTGATTTCCGTCAGGGATTTAAATTCCCGGTGTAAAATCTCCACCAGGGACAACCTCGCATCGAAGCTGGACAATCACTTATCGATTGACTCCAGGATGTCGGTAAAGTGTTTACCGACGATGTTGTACTGGTGGAGTCTGCCGGACGACTGCCGGCTGGGGAAGATGCGCTCTGGGACTTCTTCATAACTATCCGGTCTTTAAGTCTGACATCATTAGCCGTGACTGGGCCCAAACTCCGCTACAGGTCTCAGAGTCAAACGAACACTGCGACATCACTGAAGGTTACAAACTGTCTAAATTCTTTCATCTTTAATCAAATGATCAGCATTGCTGCTTTACCAGTTGTAACAATTAAGTTTAACAGCCATTTATCAAGACATCACATATTTGCATAAGTGCTCTAACGTTTTCGGAGATGCCTGTTACCCACCAGCTGACCGCATAGCTGGACTGGCCATTGGGCATCCCGGGCATTTGCCCGGTGGACCGATGGTAATTTTTCATTTTTATGTTTGTTTTTGTAACGGTATAAACAATGAAAGGTGGTGGATTAGCCAATTGGTCATGGTCATTGGTCACAGCTGTAAAAGCTGCTGCTCATGATATCGGTTTGGAAACATGAAGGTGATACAAATCAGGCATATATACCAACAAGACAGTGTACATCACTGTCACGAGCGTTTGTTTTAGTTCAAAGGCTTTATGGTTTTTCCTATAATACCTGGTGGTGTAGTCGGTGATTTTTTTGTCAGTTCGGCCTTTTATATTATGTTTAACACGAGTGACCACCCGGTCAGCTGGTGGGTAACAGGCATCTCTGAAAACATTAGAGCACTTTTGCAAATATGTGATGTCTTGACAAATCGAGCAGGTATTTGAAGTTTACACAGCACCATTCTCGCATGAAAATATCTTAAAGGTTTATTTTGTGACGCAGAAAGAGTAATATTTCAAACTCCGCCACTCTGTGTTCCTCCGCCACTGCCTCGATTGAGCTTTTGAACGAAATGCATTCTGGGATATTGCATTTCATCATTTCGAGCTGATTGGAGACCAGAACAGCCAATCCGATTTTTTTGCATCCAAGTCTGTGATTGGCTGGTTTTGTGGCACAAATATAACGGTGTAGAGAAAGAGTTGAGCGCGCACAGGGCAGAAATGTTGAGAGTGCGAGCAACACATTGCGAGCGAGCGCAAATGCAAAAACTGAGCGAGAGGGGCTGCTGTTGTGTGTGTGGATAATAGCAAACACTGAAATACAGTTTTTGCACGCAGGAATGAATTTTGTTCACTCAAATTCAGCTTTTCTTCACTCGAAATAAATTTCTCCTCAAAAATGCAACACTTGCACCTGCAAACTTTTTTTTACGTGCATTAAAATCTTTTTTACGTGTGCTCAGAATAGTGGCACAAAAATAACGCCATAAATTAGAAGTTAGCAGGAAGTTAGCTCGCTAGTTTCCACCTAAACATGATATAGCATGTTCTGACTGAGAGATCTCTGAAAAAATTAAAACGTACAGCTCTGCTATCACTTCCAACATAAATGAAGACAGAAAACTAAACAGCAGTGATGTTTGTAGGGTTACTGAAGTTGGGCTAGCTGCTATATAATGATGTGCGACGTGATCGCTAGTGACACAGCTATGTTAGCATAGCATAAACAGTGAAGCTGGAGGATGAATGCTAACTTTTTTCCACTTGATAAAAGTGAACATGAGGGCTCCCGGTGGTTAGGGACAAATGCAATCGCATGGCAGGATGCTGTAAACGGACCAAACTTCAGCCAGGAGAACAACTGAGATAATCCATCCACAATACGAGGTTAGTCATTAACATACTGCTGCATGGGCTGGGCTGTAGTTACATTGTAAGGATTTAAAAACTGAGCTTTAAAATGATTAGCGGTAATAAAAACTGAGAGAGGCCGACAGTGTTTTTAGGGGCTTGTTCAGATTGATTAAAACAAGATACAAAGCTTTAAAACATGTTAAAAACACAACAGCCTTATTAAATGCAGGGTATTTTGAGCATAAAGCTCACTCGCATCACAATCTATGCCTGCATCTTGGGTCCTCCTTCTCAACACCACACTGCTACCCCAGCCGTGACAGACAACACGACCAAACATGGACCCAGCGGCATTCGTACCTTCCGAGGAGCTTCAGGAGGAATTAACTGACTCTGTTTCGAGGTGGATTAGCCTGTGGCTCGGGCATGAGCAGAAGGAGTTTCGTCACGCCTTGGAGACAGGGGCTACAGAGAGTGGTTTCCGGCATGCGCAGCTCCAGTTTGTCTCATGTGTGCCAGAGGTCTGCGTGCCTGCTGATTCTGTGACTGTTTCCACTGGGGGGTCCGAGGAACCGATCCAGCCTCCTGCTTTTGCTGGAGGATCCGCTTCAGCCTTCCATCTTTGCTGGGGGTCTGAGGAGCTGCTTCAGCCTTCCGTCTTAGCTGGAGGCTCCGAGGAGTACAGTCATCACAGTCACCTGCAGCTTCCACCGGAGCGTCCGAGGAGCCGGTCCAGCCATCACCGTCGCCTGCAGCTTCCACCGGAGCATTTACTCTGATGGTCTGTCAGACCATCAGAGTAAATTTACAAAAGATTGATAAGTGTATTTGCTTTTATGTGAATGCATCTTTTATCTGATGAGCTCTGTAATGACAATCTACTACAGTTACATTATTACACAACTCCAATATGAAATCCAAAAAGGGCAAACACCATTGACTCAGCTGTTTACAGGGCAGCATCACAGTTCACCTTTACTTTTATGATCAATGAATACAAGTGCGTGAACAGGCAGATGAACTGAATGGGAACATGATAATGGCATTGTTAAATGTTTTTTCTTTTTTGTGAACTACTTGAAACTAATTATATAAAAACCCTGCAGTCTTCATTTAAAAGCTCTCAGGTTATAATTATCAGGGCCTGTGAGATCTTTTCAGTACTCCTATAGCCAACAACAACTCAGGGCCTGGCGGGAGAAATCATGATTGGTTGCAAAGTATTATTGTTATTATTAGCAGTAATTGTATTAGTATTATTATAACAATGATAGAGCCTTCAGCTGGAACTGAGCAGGTATACGTTGGATACTAAGATGGCTTACTGTACAATATCTCTGCTACACCATGCATGTCACTGTTTCTTCACTTTTTTATTATTTATTATTATTTTATGACTATCATTGAAATGATCACATAATGAAACCTTGCAGTGTCTTTATACTAGGCATGTTCCCAGCTGTCAACTAATGTCTTAGTTGGCTAAATTGAGGGAAAAGAAATTAGATTAAGAGACTAGAGTAAAAGTAAGAAACCCCCAGAAATGAGCTACATTTAAAAAAAAAACAATCAGGTTTTTTTTATTAGTAGAAAAAGCTGTAAAACTGGTGAAAACACAGTTAAAAGTCCAAACACTCTGCTTGTGCATGTTTGTGGTGAGCAGCAGATCAAACATGTTAAGAATTATAAATGACTTCAAGCACATTCAGACCTGTGAGACTCATTCAGACACTGAGCTACACTGAGCTACATGCACACATTTCTGCATCTCTGTCATTCAGAGACTCTTCGGTTATAGATTATTTATCTTAAATTCAACACTGAACTGTAAGTTTAGTCTTTTTCAGGGAAGCAAATTTTTTATCCAGCGTTTTCCTAAAAGCCTTATTTTTATGCTATACTGCCAGGCAGGACACACATGAGCTTTAAGGCCTGTACAAGTTTGAAACCTTTTGTCCTCTGCAATGAAAAATGGATTAAAATAAAAATGGGTATTACTTTAGCCAGCTCCTAATCTGATAAATTCTGCACTCAGCGTTGCAGTCTCCAGGATCACTGAAATGCAGCCAGATGTTGCTCATTTTATGTTTTCCTTCGTTTCTTCAGTTTTTTCCAACATACTTGCATTTAAATTCGGCTCCCTGGTCCCCGGCCTGTACCACTACACTTCGGAACATCCGCCCCCCTTCCTTCTTTCACATAATGGTATGATCATAGTCTGTCTTTGCATGTGATTGGCCACATGATGTGCCCATCAAAGTCCCACGCCTGCCTGCATGGATTCACAGCACAGCAAAAGATTTGACTCCCACATAGCGATGGGCCATTAACGACTGACATATGAAGTTATCTCGTGGGCACGATGTAACTGTATCGCAGGCTGTAAGTCTGACACTCCTGATGTAGATTAACATATCTGAGGCAACACTGGTGGGCCATCAGTGGCAGATGGACACAATAACACAAAGGACTGGACTGGCAGGGTTTTACTTGAGACACATGGAACACGTTATGGAGCCGCATATTTCGGGGCAACTTGAGACAGACAGAGACCGGGTTAACCAGAGAGTCAATTACAAACGGGCCAATGAAGTTGGGGGACAGTTTCTTGGATTCAGATCTGAGAGGAACGAATTTGGTAGATGGAGGGTGCAGGGGTCCGGTGACGATCCGCCAAGTGCTTGTTGTGATCCGCTGTGTGAAGAAGGGCGGCTCAGGTGGTTGTGCAGGCACATCAACACCTCCGAAGATGCTGCTGGACAAAGGGGACAAAGTGCTCACCTTCAACGGCCTGAAAGAGAGGCGGTTGGTAGCCCAGAGACGCTTCGAAGGGGGACACTCTGGTGGCTGAGGAGGTGAGACTGTTGTGGGCATACTCGATCCATGGGAGTTTCTCGCTCCAAGTTGTCTGATTGGTGGACACCAAGCACCGGAGAGCCACCTCGAGTTCCTGGTTGGCCCGTTCTGTCTGGCCATTAGTCTGTGGGTGGAAACCGGAGGAGAAACTGACCTGAGCTCCGAGGGCGTTGCAGAACTCTTTCCAGACCCGTGATGTGAACTGTCTGCCCCCTGTCCGAGATGATGTCCGTGGGAATCCCATGAAGACGAAACACGTGGTTAGTCAAGGCCGAGCTGTCTCTAGAGCCGTGGGGAGCTTGGGGAGGGCGACAAAGTGAGCAGCTTTAGAGAAGCGGGTCAATGACAGTGAGGATGACCAAGTTACCTGATGAGGTAGGGAGGCTCGTGATGAAGTCGATTGCAATGTGTGACCATGGACGACCAGGGGTCGGTAGAGGTTGGAGAAGGCCGGAGGAGGGCTGATTGACATTCTTGTTTTGAGCGCATGTAGGGCAGGCGGCAATGTATTCGCAGGCGTCCTTAGCCAAGGATGGCCACCAGGCGAAGCGCTGGAGAAAGGTAATGGTGTGGTGGACGCCAGGGTGGCAGGTGAATCTGGCAGTATGAGCCCAATGCAGAACTAGTGACCTGACTGAAGAGGGAACGAAGAGTAGGCCCAGGGGACCCGTCCCAGGGTCCGGCTTCGTCCGTTGGGCCTCTCGAATAGCCGACTCAATCTCCCAGGTTAGAACCCCGACAACATACATGGGAGGAAGGATGGGGGAGTCAATTCGTTGCCTTCAGAGGCAACGAATTGGCATGAGAGGACATCGGGTTTGACATTAAGAGAGCCGGGTCTGTAGGTGATAGTGAATTGAAATCTGGAGAAAAACAGGGCCCACCTGGCTTGCCTGGCGTTGAGCCGCTTAGCTGACCGGATGTACTCCAAATAAAGTTTTGTGGTCCGTCCATACAACGGACGGTTGGGCAGCGCCCTCCAGCTAGTGACACCACTCCTCCAGGGCCAGCTTGATGGCCAGTAGCTCCCGGTCCTCCATGTCATAATTTTTCTCTGCAGGATAGAGACAGCGAGAGAAGTAAGCACAAGGATGGAGCTTACCACCTTGTTGCTGGGGGAGCACCGTCCCCACTCCTGCGTCCGAGGCATCCACCTCCATGACGAAAGGTTGACTGAGGTTGGGTTGGATGAGGATGGGCGCTGAGGCAAAGCGCTTTTTCAGGTGAGTGAAGCAGAATGGGACCATGGGTGAGGTGAGGCAAGTCAGAGGCAGGTCAAGCCGGCTATAGTCGCGGATGACACGGCAGAAAAAGTTAGCAAAAACCAAGAAACTCTGAAGCTGCCTATGATTGGATGGAGTGGGCCAGTTAACAACAGCCTGAACTTTGGCAGGGTCCGCCCTCAAATTACCTTGTTGGGGCGACCGTGGCTCAGGGAGTTGGGAATCGCATCTGTAACCGGAAGGTCGCCGGTTCGATCCCTGGGCTCTCTGTCCTGGTCGTTGTGTCCTTGGGCAAGACACTTTACCCTACTTGCCTACTGGTGTTGGCCAGAGGGGCCGATGGCGCGATATGGCAGCCTCGCTTCTGTCAGTCTGCCCCAGGGCAGCTGTGGCTACAACTGTAGCTGCCTCCACCAGTGTGTGAATGCGAGAGTGAATGAATAGTGGCATTGTAAAGCGCTTTGGGTGCCTTGAAAAGCGCTATATAAATCCAATCCATTATTATTATTATTATTCGATAACATCAGTCCTGCCGCACGCTCGTAGATGCTCGTCCACCTTTACACACAACGTTATTACATCAGACAAAGTTTTAGGTAGTTCTCTCATCACCAATTTGCCCTTTAATTCGTCACACACATTGTTCAACAAAGTACTTATCAATGCCGGCTGCCCCCACCCGGTCTCTTCGGCCAATGTCTAGAACTCGATGGAGTATTCCTCCATACTCCGTTTTCCCTGCTTAAGGTTTAGCAAATGGTGAGCAGCTGCGTTGCGCCGGTACCTCTCTCAAACACACATTTGAAGCAAGAAAATCCTGGTACGTTATTTCAGCGTCAGTTCTTAAAACAGCTTAAGCCCAGTTTAAGGCTGGTCCGCGTAAAAGCTGGACAAAAAAGCCAATCTTAGCCCCATCTGTTTCATATGTCAACTGGGTCAGGAAACCCGCACATTTGTGAAACTCACCCGCGAAGGGTTCCGGTGCCTGTAAAGCTCCGAGGGAGTGGGTTGAGGTGGGGCCAGAGGCCCGGGTGCTGGAGGCTCGGAAACTGGTAACTGTGAAGAGACAGAGTGAGGAGAGGCTACTGGGCTTACCAGAAGTATGGGCTTAGTGAGGGCTTGCGTTAACGCGGCCAGCTGCTGATTGATGAGCTGCAGCATTTGTTCGTAGTGTTCCAGAACTTCCTTGTCCGTAAAAACGCGCTGCTGAGCGGGGGCTGAGTCTGCTGAGTCCATAGTATGATTGGATCATTATGTTACAGTTCAACGTGGGGGTCTCAAGCGCAGGACTCCAGAATCAACTGTACACAAGAATTTATTTACAGAATCCACCAGGTGTATATACAGGAAGTGCAGGGCAGTGCTATATACAACAAAGCGAGGGACGGGGCTCCAGGGAAATCCAAAGGGGTAGTCATTGGTTCTCCAACTCTCCACACTCACGACCGCAGATCCACTCTTCACACTCGACACAAAGATTCACACAGGGAAGGTGTCCAGGAGGTCTGTAGACGAGAAAACGAGATTTAATTACAAATTTCACAATAGACTCTTGACTTAGCTGTGCTGTAGCTTTGACTCTCACTGACGCGTGGCAGACAACGATCCAGCGAAGACCAGCAGTCTCCTCCTGGCTTAAATGCCAATCGCCTTGATGGGCATCAGGTGTGGTCCCCTACCGTGGGCGTGGGCCGAGGGCGTGAACCCACAATGAGTTCCGCCCCGGTGACAGAGAGGAGGAGAGAGAGCGAGAGAGAGAGAAAAAGGTAGAAATGGCCGATCAGCATCCCGCTGATTCCCCAGGCCGTAACATAATTAGATTAAACGACTAGTAAGTCTGGTTCAACAACAGTGACTGTTAGTCAGCTAGTCGACTAGTTGCTCAATAACAAAGGACAATATTAAGATTTTGTGACCCTGACCCATCGAATGAAATAATTACATATGGAATGCACTGTAGATATGTTTTCAGTTCAGTTTTGTCGATATGATGTCAGATCACAAAAACAGCTGCTTTATAATGTCAAGATACAACAATAATGTATTTGTATGTGTATGTATGGTCTCATATCCAACATCCCATTAACAGCAGAGCTGCTGTCAGCTGTCATTTAAAAGTTAAATGCTCTTTTACAAATACAAGTTTAAAAATACTACAATAGATACTCTTTAGTAGTCATATGGTCAGCAGCCGCCTGAAGGCTCTTTCTATTGTATGTTAAAGATGCCACAATAATACAGAGACAATCACACGACCACTTGGTGACAGTAGAAAGGAAAACCTCCTTTTTAACTCCTTTACCTCACAGTATCAAGCTTCCAGGGGGGATTGTTGTGATTTGGTGCTATATAAATAAAACTGAAAAAAATAAAATAATACTACTGTTAGTTTGTATCTTAAAGTGGGGAATGCAGCATTTTAACACTAACTAACATTAAAGAAGTGATTAATATATGGCTACAACATCATAGAACAGGAACTCAGAAACAGCGACATCTCTGAATGTTTGCCTCTGCCACCACCTCTGCAGACGACTATCTTATATCCCCTTTTTAATCTCGACAAAAGCCAAAAATCTGAAAAGCCATTAGGGATCAAATCTGCAGCTTTCAGAATGGCCTCTCAGCTAATGTTGATTTATGTTCTCTCTAGCCCATCTAACCACCTTACTGCCTATATTCTAGATTTTTCTTTTATTATAGCCGATGGCTATTGTTATCAGAGCTACGAGAACTGAATGTGAGGCCTCATGTTTAGTCACCCTGAGAGGCAGTGACATTCTTCCATTAAATAGCATGCACTTAAACTTTGTGTAAGTCAGTCTGAACTCAGCTGGCACATTTATATGACGGCAGAGTTTGGAGAATCTTTTCCGAGTGCAAACACAATAATAAAATGTTCATTATTCATTCTTCTTTAGTATAAAACAGTTTAATCAAATGGTTATTGGCACTCACATTTTCATAAAGTGTATTCTAATCAATATGTTTTTGTTCTACATACAGCGATCAGACTGGAATTTTGGATAGCTAGGCGAATGTGAAGGAAGTCAATGACACTGGATGATAACACTAAATGTCAGATGTAATAAGTCTCAGTGTGACTGTGCAGTACGTGGGTTGTCTTTTTTAGACCTGTCTCTAGGCAACAGACTATTATTTTAGTCTGTAGATAGACACTTCAGTCTGATTTTGCTGCCAAATATGCCAAACAGCATACACTAACATTGCTTAAGCATGTACTGTTACTAACTTAGTTATCACGGCACATCTCGTTCCTTTTGGTGGAAACATCTCCGTTGTTCACATGCGGCATAGACGGTGTGGTTACTTAACATAAGATGGCTGAATCCCAGGAGCATTCCCTGCACACAGTTATTCGATTTGCTCCTACAGTTGCAGCCTAAGTGCTATACAGAGGCATATGGCCAGGCTTGTGCAAGCCTAATTACAGGCATTATCTCATTGACTATTGTAAGGGACTGTTGTGCCATCTTCCATTTATTTAATTTGGCTTTTCACTTATTGGAAAGGCCCAGTTTTGGATGAAAACTCCACATATGGGTTGAGAGAATATGGCCATTGTGAGGTGTTTTAGTGTATTAAAAATATATTCCACATTTTGTTCTGATGTGGAGCAATTTGTTTAACAATTAGCTATACTAATTAAATTTTTGTATGGCTAATCAAACGAATATGCTAAAACATTCTTTACATTGCCAGTCTACTGTCTGGACCCATTTAACTTGATGGCTTAAAAGAGCCTCCTACTCCTGGCTTCCACTCCACTTGATCACCTAATTTGCATTTTATATTGGTAAATCAAATTAAGCACCCGTGGCTTTTAACATGATTGACTGTGGCCAGGGCTGCTCAGATGGGACTTATTCTGCACAGAAAATTAGACCAATTTAATGTGCAGAGCAGAGAGCCTGGCTCCCCTCACATTCAGCAAATCGCATTCACTCTGCTAATTAAAATGATTTTTCCCCCTTTTTGTCTGTGTTTGCCAAAGGGCTTTGATAGATTTGACCACCTGCTGTTTTACTGTACATCTCGTTTTCCTGCTTTTCCCCCATGTTGGGGCAAAAAAGCAGGTAAAACCCTGTGTGCAGGCCTTTTTAACAAAGCAATTGTACTATTCCCAGGCTACTGTGCAGGATTACTGTTGTACTGGACTGTGAGATAAAGCGATAGATAATCAATAACCCTCTGTTTTGTGTGTGTGGAGCTTGACAATGCTTTTTTATAAATGCTAATGATACAGTTGCAGTAGCAGCCTAGTATAATGACCTACAGCATTACACTGGGGGCTTCCCATGATGCACTCAGCATTTTTTCTTTTCTCGTGTGGTTATATACCACTACAGTCTTTAATCCTTATTAAACTGACTCTTACTTTATAGTTTTTTTTTTCTGAAGACCAGCAAGGATACCAAATGGATTTACTTTGCCAAATGGATCATCACAGCATTGCCGTATTGGTCCATTTGATCGACCTTTGTTGTTATTATTTATTTTATTTTATTTTCAGTTGTTACAGATGGGACAGACATGTCTGAGGGATAGGAAAGGGAGAAAGAAAGATGAAGGGGCATCCGTGCCACCCTCCTGGGAAGAGCTGAGGAGAGCCCCAGACAAGGGTCACCCAGTAGCCATAGAGCAGAAGCCAGAGGGGGCTGCACTGGCGTGCCCGCCGGCTTTGCCGGCAGCCAGTTGTGCCAGAGTGAACCGAGCCGCAGGCCCAGAGGGCCAGCCCCGGACACCAAGAACCACCAACGCACCGACCCCTGTGGGCATCAGCCACCAGCAGGGAGTGTGGTGAGGGGAGATAGGCCTCCACACTTTGGAGGGCCTGGGAGTTCCCAAAGAGGTGGAGTCTAAGACCCAACCTGACATATAGACACAGACAAACAGGCACACACAGATACAAATATGCATTCCCACCCTCATGCACACATATACAAATACTCAGCACACAGTACACACAATCACACTCCCCAAACATACTCTATACCACGGGTCCAGGTACCCTCGCCCCCAGAGGGGGAAACGGCACCTAGACCCAGGAGATGTTACCCTTTCCCCCGGGGTGGAGGCAAGCAGACCGCCCCAGGCTCCGCAGCAGCAGGGAGGCCCGCATCCCAGATCCCAATCGGACGGCCAACACCTCCTCCCAGCCCCCAGCCCCGATGGCCAGCAGAGAACGGGGGGGTGTACCTCCCTCCTCCCGCTCATGTGTAGTGTTGCTGCGTGTTGCTCTAAAGTGCATTTAAAACACGGGAGGGCTTTGTGCTTACTTTATAGTTTGTGTTTTTTCCTGTGTTGCTCACTGCTCTCTTCTCTTTCCCCTCCAGTGGTTGTGCTGGACAGCTGCCACCACACGGCTCCAAGTCAAAGCGTAGTGCATTTATTTACAGTGAATATTAACAGTTTCAAAATGATCAGAACAATTGTGGTGGCCCCAGACTCCACTATGGCTCTCCATATTTTCCAGACTCTCTCTCAAATCCAGACTGTTCACAGGGGATCCTCCAGGGAAACCTTGGAACAGGGAAAAGACAGGTAAGAGGAACCATAAACTCAAGGAATTAATGCAAGGCAAAGATATAGAAACTACTGAAGCACTGTGTGGAGGCACACACACACAGACACACACACACAGACACACACAGACACACACACACACACACACACACACACACACACACACACACACACACACACACACATACAGAGGAGAGAGAGCAACAAGAGGACAGAAAGACTGAAAACAGCAAGTCGACCAGTGAGGACAGAGGAACAGTGATATTACCCTCCCTTAACAATAGCCTCCTGACGACCAACCGACCCGATCAGGGTGTGTGAGGTGAAAGACAAGACCATTCCTCCCACATAACCAAATATTGGAAGCCCCTCCCACACCGTCTGGAGTTCATAAACCATGTGCTCAAGAACGCCGTTTGCTGTCAATGGCCCAGGTGGGAAGGTGCCTTGGAAGGAGGGCACATAGAGCCAGACTGGGCTGGCTTTATCTGGGAGACACATTGTGTACCTTCATGTTGTGTGATAGTTTTAAACGGGCAGTGACAGGGTTAACGATGGTCCCAATTTTAAATGGTCTTGTGTAAATGGGTGCAAATTTCCCAGACTCTGTGTGAAGCAGGATATTTTTTGCAGCCAACCAATCCTTCCGACCTGATTGGTAGGATGGGCTCCGGTGTCGATCATCCAGGCATTTTTTTGTATCTTTGAGGACTTACCAGATGGACCTCCACAAACAGTGACAGAGGCGAAGGTTGGGTCATACTAGCTGTGAGCTCCATGTAGATTAGTTGGATGAGGTCACGCAGCGAGGAGCTGATTGGCATGCTCGGTCTGACCATTTGTCTGTGAATGGAAGTCAGACGATAGATTAACCTGTGCTGAACATAATTCTTTCCAGATGCATGAAGTGAACATTGGAGACAATGTCAAAAGGGATGTCATGTATTCTGAATACATCCTTGGTGAGTAACTGGGCGAGAGGCGAGGTACACCCTGGACAGTCTATCACAGGGCTAACACGTAGAGACACACCCATTAGACACACCTATGGGCAATATATACTCACCAATTACCCTATCCACTAACTGCATGTCTTTGGACTGTGGGAGGAAGACAGAGTACCCTAACCCATGCAAACACAGAAAGAACATGCCAGCTCCACACAGTAAGGCCCAGCCAGGTGGTGGAGTCGAACTCGGCAGCACTGTACTTTGACTTGGAGCCCTTGTTGCTCTGAGGTGACGGTAATAACACCATGTTACTATAACTTTGATCCTACAATAATACAACAGAGAAAACCCAACAATCATATGACCTCCCACTGTCGCCAAAGTGCGAAAGTGGGAAGGAAAAACTCCCTTTTAACAGGAAGAAACCTCCAGCAGAACCAGGCTCAGGGAGGGGCGGGGCCATCTGCTGTGATTGGTTGGGGTGAGAGAAGGAAGACAGGATAAAGACATGCTGTGGAAAAGAGACAGAGGTTAATAACAGATATGATTCAATGCAGAGAGGTCTGTTAACACATAGTGAGTGAGAAAGGTGACTGGAAAGGAAAAACTCAATGCATCATGGGAATCCCCGGCAGCCTACGTCTATTGCAGCATAACTAAGGGAGGATTCAGGGTCACCTGGTCCAGCCCTAACTATATGCTTTAGCAAAAAGGAAAGTTTGAAGCCTAATCTTAAAAGTAGAGATAGTGTCTGTCTCCTGAATCCAAACTGGAAGCTGGTTCCACAGAAGAGGGGCCTGAAAACTGAAGGCTCTGCCTCCCATTCTACTTTTAAATACTCTAGGAACAACAAGTAGGCCTGCAGAGCGAGAGCGAAGTGCTCTAATAGGGTGATATGGTACTACAAGGTCATTAAGATAAGATGGGGCCTGATTATTTAAGACCTTGTATGTGAGGAGCAGGATTTTGAATTCAATTCTGGATTGAACATGTGCATTGATATGTGCGTTGAAGGACATGTCCTGGTCAGAAATGACTCCAAGGTTCCTCACAGCGTTACTGGAGGCCAAGGTAATGCCATCCAGAGTAAGAATCTGCTTAGATACCATATTTCTAAGCTTTTCAGGGCCGAGTACAATAACCTCAGTTTGATCTGAATTAAGAAGCAGAAAGTTAGCGGCCATCCAGGTCTTTATGTCTTTAAGACATTCCTGCAGTTTAACTCATTGGTGTGTGTTATCTGGCTTCACGGACAGATAGAGCTGGGTGTCATCTGCATAGCAGTGTAAATGTATGCTATGTCTTCTAATGATGCTGCCTAAGGGAAGCATGTATAATGTAAACAGAATTGGTCCTAGCACTGAACCCTGTGGAACTCCATAATTAACCTCAGTGTGTGAAGAGGACTCTCCATTTACATGCACAAACTGGAGTCTATTAGATAGATATGATACAAACCACTGCAGCACAGTACCTGTAATACCTACTGCATGTTCTAATCGCTCTAATAGGATATTATGGTCGACAGTATCGAACGCTGCACTGAGGTCTAGCAGGACAAGCACAGAGATGAGTCCACTGTCAGAGGCCATAAGAAGATCATTTGTAACCTTCACTAAAGCTGTTTCTGTGCTGTGATGAGCTCTGAAACCTGACTGAAACTCTTCAAATAAGCCTCTGCAGATGATCTGTTAGCTGTTTGACAACTACTCTTTCAAGGATGTTTGATATGAAAGGAAGGTTGGAGATGGCTTTTTAACATTTTAACTACTACCAGCTTGAAGGCCTTCTGATTTGTCTTTTGTAATACAGGTCGGTTTGAAATGTGTGCACCTCTGTTTCATGAAGAGCTGAAGATGCTCACTGGACTCTCATTCAACCATAATGCTTGAGCCTGTCTGTGGGATCAGCCCTGGAAAGGTACAAACCTCTTCAAAACTGCTGACAACATCAAGAATGAGCTTTGTTGTTATAAACATGTAACACTAAGAGAACTGAATTATGACATTGTTTTACACACATAACTAATTATCAGACATTGCAGGTTCTGTAAGTGTCAGATTACTAATACACATCATTTGAAACATCTTTTCAGTTATTTCAGCTGTTGTATCGTTGCATTGTTAGCTGCAGGTCTCAGTAATTGTTCTGAGAGGGATTCTGAAGATTGACGGCTTCCTTCAGCCAGGCATCGTGGTTCAGAGAATGACTCAGCCACAGACTGGTCACTCATAATGTCCTGATCTTGCCTATTCTGTAAATGATTCTGTTTTACTTATGATACCTGACAGAACAAGTGTATTTCACAGAATAGGTGCACAACTGAAGTCCATTCTGAGAAGCATTAAAGTTGGATTAAGTTAATTATTTCTTCATGATTTCTTTTGGTGTATTTCTTTTAGCTTTTTCAGAAAAGATTAATACAGCCAAAGTAAATGTAAAATGTATTTTACATTTATTAAAAAAAACATTTTATAATTTAACTGGAAGAAAGAAACATGAAAAATAAAGTGGAACATTTTAGAGCTGCAAAACTTTCCAAAGCCTGATCACTCTTTATTAACTGCCTTTCAGTCTGCAAAGCAGTATCATGCACCATACTTTTACTTTGTTAATGACAAAACTATCTACAGAATATTACCCTGTACACATGTGAAACCCAGGGGTTAAACTGGGCTCAAACGATTTGAAAAACATTCAATACTAATTTCAAACAGTTCAACATACAAACAAACTGTTGCTGAGAAAAATGTAAGAATAAAGGAAGAGATTATTTTCAAAGGTGAGGACTGCTCAGCCATGAACATTAAAGCTCATGTTCTAATTTATTTAAAAAGAAATTTTGCTTGTTTTTGTGAACTCTCTTGGACAACAAGTTGAAATATACAAATGTTGTGTTATTCACAGGTTACATGTGAAGTGATGCCTTATGTTGGACTGGCTAAACCTTGATTACATTAAGGGTAGCAGATAGTCACCTGAACTCAAAACAACTATTTTTTCATCAGGTATAATGGGCAGCTAGTAGCTTTGGCGGGATGCAAATTATATGCAGATGACATACAAGACTCAGCCATGAAGCCCTGCCTCTCAGCTCCTCCCAGTGACACAGGGTTGAAACTGAAAAGCAGAGAGAAAAAAGCAAAAAGATGCGTTAGGTTGTCTTTGTGCAATATGTTTAGTTCTACTTCCTCTGGGTCATTAGTTAGCTTTAGTTCAGCCGTGTTCACACTGTTTCTAGTCATCGTCATTATCCAGTGTATTTAAGCCCTCAGTTTTCCTCGGTTCCTTGTCTCGCCATCGTCGATTCCTCGTGTGTTTACAGTCTAGCTCAATTCAGTTCATCCTGTCTCAATAATAAACCTGTGAGTCCTGCGTTTGGGTCAAATGCATCAAGGACAACAACCATCAGGTCCTCCGAGATCCGCCCACCATACTAAGGCATTGGAGCAACTACTTCTCGGAGATCAGTAACAAAGAATTCCCCCACCCTCCAATTATAAGCGCCGACCCAGTACCCGGACCAGTCCCGCCTACTACACCCGCTGAAGTGGAAACGGCCGTCAAGAAGATGAAAAATGGAAAAACAACTGGACCAGATGATATCCCAACCGAAGTCTGGAAGCTTCTCGGGCGACCGGGAATGGCCATCCTGACAGAACTGTTTAACAACATTGTCAGCACAGGGGAAGTCCCGAAGGCCTGGATGACCAGTATTACCACACCCATATGGAAGAACAAAGGGGATGTAGCCGAATGCTCAAATTATCGTCCTATTCGCCTACTATGTCACACGGTGAAAACATTCGAAAGAGTCATCCATGCACATCTTCGGGAAATTGTCAATGTCACCCCCAACAATGCGGTTTCGTAAAGGGATGCGGAACAACTGACGCCATGCACGCCGCCCGCCTCCTGCTAGAGAAGCATAGGGAAAAGAACAAGACGGTACATATGGCCTTCCTAGACCTTGAAAAGGCTTTCGACAGGATACCCCATGACCTCATATGGCACTCCCTAAGATCGCATGGTGTCCCTGAGGCGAATGTCAAATGGATACAGCTCCTCTACGACAACGTCACCAGTTTAGTCCGATGCGGCGCTGGACTATCGCCTCCCTTCCCAGTTAGTGTTGGGATCCACCAAGGATCAGCTCTGTCACCCCTCCTCTTCATATGGACACCATCAGTTACCTCATCCATGGTCTCTCCTCTTTGCCGATGACGTATTCCTCACCAGCAAAGACAGAGAAGAGACCCAAACGACGACTCAACTCTGGAAGACCTGGCTCGATGAATATGGTATGCGGCTCAACACGAAAAAGACCGAATACCTGGAAGGAGGCCCCCAAACTGATGGCACCATCATAATTGACAACGAAGAGTTGAAGAAGACAGAAGAGTTCCGCTACTTGGGCTCAGTCATCACCTACGATGGAAATATCACCTCCGATGTCCGAGCACGAATAAATGCAGCCTGGTTAAAATGGCGACAGGTCACTGGTGTCCTTAGCGACAGAAGAGTGCCAGATCGACTCAAGGGAAAAATCTACAAAACGGTGGTCCGCCCAGTAGCCCTGTATGGTTCCACGTGTTGGCCCGCGTTGACCACACATGAACAGGCTCTAAACACCATGGAGATGCGCATGCTCGATGGAGCCTGGGAATTACAAGAGGGGACCGTATTACGAACAAAGACATACGGAAGCAACTAGGCATAGCCCCAATTAAGGAAAAGATGCTTGAGTCCCGCCTGAGGTGGTATGGACACGTGGTTCGAAGCGATGAGAACTCTGTAGCAAAAACAGCTATGAGGACCGACCCAGAAGGATGCCGGCCTCGAGGCAGACCGAAGAAACGGTGGATGGACAAAATTAAGGAGGAACTTAAAATCGTCAACGCGGACGCTGTACCAGCGGGAACAACGTATGAAGAAGAGTCCTGTGTTTGGGTCCTCTGTGTCCATCCCCCACACTTGGGGTGACAATTCCTAGTTAAGGTTTAAGGAATACTTGGCTCAACAGAGCTCTGATTTTGTCAGCATGGCTACAGTGCTGACAACAAACACGGGGTTGTTCCTGTTTTCTTTGATCAGTGACCTATCAGTCAGTAAGATGGCCTAGCCTTATGGAGGACTGTTTTTTATAACGTAACAAACTGTTTCTAGATTAGTGAAAAACACCATTTCCTCTCCAGCCTGTGTGTCACCTCATTTAAGGTGCATGTTTGAAAATCTGACTTATTTTTCAGAAGAGCCACAGTATTCAGGGTAGTGAGGATGAAACACTATTGATGAGATTACCGACCTCTGGGGAGTTTAGGTAGGTCTAGACTGTGCTGACACATGGCACTGAAGAAGATAACAGTGGACAGACAGTGTAATGAAATTCAATGTTTTCCAAATTTAATGGTGTCTTAAAAAGTGGTTAGACAAAAGAGGACTTGCTGTTTAATGTTCAGTTTCTTTGCTATATGTTGGGACAAGATCCAGAGTGTGATTAAGATGATGAATGTGATCATTTACATTCTGAGTTTAGCCAGCTGCCTCTAAAAACCGAGGTGTTGTTTTCGTTGTTTTCACATCTGCATGAATGCTTAAATCATATACTAATCATAGTTATATAATAATGATTATTTTATTAGAACTGAGTAATACTAAATAACATAATATGAATAGTTTGAGAAATGAAGGCTAAGAGTCTGACTCTAATATAAATTCAAACTATCTGGGTCTTTGGATGATTAATAAGCTGGAGTAAAAGATTGCTGCTTCTCTGTTTGTTCTTCAAGGTTTCTGATTGTTAGGATGACTTGACCTGTTTAAACCATCCTGCTGTATGTAACCATGCAAAATTAGGCAAAATTAATCCAAATGTTAGTATGTTAATTATTAAATCATTAACTAACAGGGATTTAGAAGAGCGATATCTCATGTTTAATAGTCCAGATTCAGTTGTTTATCCATTGGTGCATTCGAGGGTGGTATATTAGAAGATGACCAGCTGGACTTTCTGAGCTACAGCCACAGAGCGATGGTGGCACAAGAGACAAAAGGTGGAGCTGTGGGTGGCAGAGTTGAAGCCGTTAAGGTTGATGTTAGTAGTGACCAGCATGAACAGGAGGACAAGTGAGTACGTTAGAGGGACGGCTCAGGGTGAGCTGGTTCGGCTCAGCCACGAGGCAGGACAGACTGCTGGATAGGAGGAGATGGAGGCAGGTGATCTGCTGTCGACAGAAAACAGACATTCTGATGAAATAAAAATAATTATTCACGAGTACCTTAGAAAAATCTGTATGTGTTAGGGTTTAAACATTTTGAAGACAGATAAAAGTTATTTGATGGGGGTAGGGGCAGAGAAGAGGAGAAGAGAAGAAATGCTATTCTTTAGAGAGTATTCCCACTGGGAATAATAGGTGCTGCACAGTGCCAGCACCAGACACTTCCCCGGAACGCGACAGTCAGCTTAATTGCAGCTTTTAGGATCATTACTGCTCCCATGTGAATGTCAAAATGGACAAGGCTAGTGGGCCTTTGACAAACAGGCAACCACCACCCACCGCTCTGCAGTCACAAGGGGCAGGCCCACAACTGAAGGAAAAATACAGGCCTTGTTTGTTGTCTTCTCTCCTTTAAAGCAAAGGGAAAAATACCACAGAATATATTCTGGAAAATAAAGTGCTGCCATGTTTCAAAAAGTCAGCATAGTGGTAATAATCTATCTCTCGTTTTGGAAAAGATACATCTAGAACAAAATAACGCATTTTTTTTAAATGTGTGTTCAAACAGAGCGTATGTCTATATGTAGACAGGCAGGTTTATATCTATGACTCTATGACTCTCTCATAAAAAGAACTTGTACATTACTGAAAGTTCAAGTAAATTCTTTTTATGAGTGTGTGCGTGTGTGTGTGTGTGTGTGTGTGTGTGTGTGTGTGTGTGTGTGTGTGTGTATACGAAAGCATGCTTTTTCTTTCTCTTTAAGACTTCTGACCTTTGCAGCCTCCAGTTGTCATGGCTGCGAATGGCTCATTACACATCCGCTAGTTGAGGAGGCTATTCATCATTCAAGAGCAGAAGCTTGTACCAAACTCAAGAGCTGCAGGGAAGTGCCTCTCAAAGAGCCTTGGCCTCGTCCCTACAATCATCCAATGAGGTCTTCCATTGAGGATGATTCCTCATAGTGTGGAATATAATGTAAAGTACTCCTTGTGAAAAAGCCCTGTCAAAAGTCTTTGCTTGTTATAATTCTGTCATTGATGCCTTACTAATGTTCTTCAGACGATGTTTGTCTTGGCAGTCGCTTTCTGTCTCTAAATTCAAATCCATCTTTCTATTGGGAAATAATATTGTAAAGTAAAACTTATAAGTTTGATTTTTTTTAAAAACACTCCACTTCCTCGTCCCTGAGAGATGATGTCTATTTCCTGATAACAAATGGAGAGGAGCTTTATAGCTGATCTCGAGGCACCACATGTAAGCTGGTAGCAAAGAGCGCTGTTTGGAAGAATACAGTCCCTGTAACGGATCAGCTGAACAGGTTTTTACAACAGTCCACCCTGGAAATAAAACTGCACAGAGGAGATTTTAGCATCACTCTAAGACGCAATCTTTTATGGTAAAATTCTGCAGCTTTAAAAAGGTAGAGATTAGTTTTATGTATGAGCTTAACTATTCATTAGAGACCACTGGATCCTGGATAACGCCATCCAGGTTCAGTATTTTGTTATTTAATATATAGTTAGTCAAGTCAGATCACCCCGGCCTTTGGGTCTTTAAGACATGTTTGTAGACCACTTGTATTCATCTGGGTTCACAGGCACCGGCTCTGGCCCTGTGGTGGTGGGACAGGCTCCACCCCCCTGTGATCCTGAATTAGGTAAGTGGAAGAGATGGATGGAAGTATCAAATGTATCAAGTGTTTCTAATGTATGTTGTTGGAGGAAAACTCCTCATTTGTTTCAAATTGGACAAATCCAGCGTTTTATTCTAGTCTATGTAGTAAACGACTGCTATCACATGCAGGATAGGCAGCCATGACGAGGTCAGTAGTTACGCCCAATAACATCATTTTTCAGTATTTTTGGTTCGCTATTATAAATAAATATCATACATTTTTACATAAAGGAGCTTTGAATGGATACTAATTCAGCTTCTGTTGCATATATCAAACCACGGGTGTGGATACGTTTGAAATTATAATCCTGATGGGACTGGATATTTTTGGGATGATTATTAAAGCAGAATTACATGTGGAGAACTGAATCACTAATAAACTATTAAATCTTTAACAATAAGTACTGAAAACAAGTTGCATCTCATTTATCTGTGCCGTAGACTTCCACTGCAGTCCATGAACATACTTTTGCTTTCTCATGTGTTGAGGCAACGATAAAATTACTCTTATTTTTGAGAATTAAGATTTTTTTTTGAAATAGAAAATTAGAAACTACATTTTCCTGTGTGTGTTATTGCCTGGAGCTGTCCTTATTTCTGTTATGGGGGCTTTGCTTACATGTTTAGTTTTATTGATTCTAAGCAAAGTACTGTGTGTATCTATATGTGTTGTGCATAAATAGAGCATGAAGCATAATTCCATGCTTACCATGTGAACAATGGCTTAGCTGTGGGAGAATCCCTCCTGACTGTCCCTGTCAGTTGGTGCTGATGGGGCAGAATCAATTTCTGGTGTGATATGCATACCAGGCAAGAGCATTTTGAATGATTTTCCAGTCAAGCTTGTTTTGGTTTTCAGTGTTGTTGTGCCAATTTCAGTGGTGACCC
>NW_024387097.1:555000-565000 GCF_900408965.1 Simochromis diagramma | reverse complement strand
TTACTCCTGACCAGCGTACACTCTTTGGAAAATCAACTGGACTACCCCAGACTTCATCAGACCGCACGGACTGAAGCAAGGACCTGGTGTGTGTTTATCTTCAATCAAACATGGCTGTACGGCATCCATGACACAGACATCCAGCTACAGGTCGAACACCATTTACGTGTATCCAGATTCAGATAAAAAGTCTCATTGCACTTGAACGAGACCTGGCCAGTAGCCCATACAGGAGCACGGCAACACTGGGCAAGACGTGTAAGAGCACACTGTGGACCATGTCCAGGGAAGCAGCCACCGGCACAGCTGCCTGGAGGAATGTGACAGGGAAGAATAAGGAAGTCCATCAGAGACATAACTGTAGTCTATCCGAGGTCCGTACCCTCCACAGAGCAAAGTGTGCTGTCCTCCAGTAAGGACACAAAAGGTCTGTGAGATCTCACTCTCCCACTTTCCCAGTGACGTAAAAGTCAACGGTGAATTTCCTTAATGACTATCCCCCCTAGTCCTGGTCATGGGAAGTACTACTACTAATGACACCTTCTCCTACACTTGCACTCCACCTTATCAAACTTGTCAGATAAGGACACATGCATCAGATTCCCTTGAATCACTTCCAGTTCAGCATTTAATACAATCATCCCCCAACAGCGAATGAGTCTTGATGTGAGGCTTCAACATCCCAATGAGTCATTGGATTCTAGACATCCTCACAGAGGCCTCAGTCAGTGCTCGCTGGCAGCAGAACCTCGGACACGACTATGATAAACACAGGAGCCCTGACAGCCCTCTGCTGTCCGTGCTGCTCATCCATGAAAGCACATCTGAATCCAACCTCCTGGTACAGAGGGCTGAGGACAGAACTGTAGTGGGCCTCATCAGAAACCCAATGAAGCCCTTTACAGAGGGAGGTGATACAGTAACAGTCTGTCTCTTAATGCAGACCACACCAAGGAAACTGTAACAGACTGGCCACCCTGCCTGCTCATCAGGGGCTCTGAAGAGTCAAAGGCACCAAGTTCTTTAGTGTGCTCCTCTCTGATGGTCTGCCAGCACTAGTTCTGTCGTAAGAAGACGCAGTAGTGCGGCTCTTCTTGTGGAAAACAAACTTCTTGTGGATGCACCGTCTACATCACTGTGTACTTTGGGAGCTGCACAGTGCAGTCCAGGTGAGATCATCTGAGAGGATTATGGGGGTCCCCCACCCCTGCCAATACATCACAGAGCCAGTGCTGTTTTGAAGGACTCCGCCCACTCCACACACAGCGTGTTTGACCCTCTGCCATCAGACCTTGATCTATACAGAGCAGTATTCCATTCAGCTGCAGAGACTGTATAATGAAAATAATATTCACTTGACCTGACTCTATATTTATAGTCTTTCCTGTAAGAAATGACTGATCAAATATGCATATTCATGTTGTCTGAGGTGAATCGGAGGTAAGGTTAGAAGTCAGCTACTGTAAAGGACAATCATTCATTGATAATAACTGTCTGATGATGCAGCTTCAGAGTTTAATCACCTGTGGAAGGCTTCACGTCAGGTGTCTCAGTGGACAGTATACAAAGTTAGCACAAAGAGCAAATAGTTTGACTGTGTAGATACGTGGAATAAAAAACCATTTCTCTGAGTCAGAAATCATTAATGCATTGCAGTCCCGGCTCACTGGCTCCTTAAAGTAAGGACTAAGGTGCACCTGTTTAAATTTTAATATGACCTATCTGTTCTGGACATCAGCCAGCTGGAGTAAAGTAGAATGTGATATTTCCACACATTTTCAGTCAATAATCTGGGGTAGGAGTTAGGGTTTTTTCTTTTTGAAATGTATTACAGACAAGATTTTTTAATGTCCAACATCTATATTGATACCACAAAATGTAGTATCTGATAATACAGTTACAATCTGATACTGTTACTGTTTCATTTATTGGCAACATTCTTCAAACGTCGTCTCTGTTTCTTTGTGTGAGCACAGTTGGGAAAAAATATTGCAACAAAATATCATCAGTATTGTTTATTGTGCATTGAATACATTCAGGCACTCTGAGTGTTTGACCTGCTAGCATTTTGGTAAGTTTTAGTGGGGGAACCAAGCCCCCCCTCACCTGTTTACCCCACAACATTCAAGTTTATGAACGAATTGTTTTTGTAGTAAAACGGGCGTATTATTATTATTCAGGACAGAAGGCTCAGACCAGTGTGACGTATCGTTGGTTGACTGATTAATACTATCCTGGGATACCAGTAAAAGCACGGTTAGCTCTCATGCTGCGGGCCTGGAGATCAATGACGGGTCACAGAGCTGGGTCGCATTCTCAGTTAGAGACTTGACCGAGTCCCGTAGCGAGGCGTTGTCAGCAGCGAGTGTTTCCACCTGCTGCTGGCTGAGTTCCAGGGATTCCCTCAGGGATTGAAATTCCTGGTGAAATTAAAAGTTACAAACATAATGTGATGCATTCGAAATGACACTCTTGTGTGTCCCAGCTTATGACACATGTTTGCTACAGGTCGCTCTGTCATGGTCCTGGGTCATTGATCAAGTAATTTGAATTTCTGGTCTGCTTCTTTTGTAATATCAGTAACGTGCTAATGTTCTTTGTCTGTTCGTAGCCTTTTTGTATTACCATTTGTCTTCTTTTGTAAACCCTTTCTGTCTTTGTAGTTGTGTCCCGTTGTCAGTTTGGTCCCTCTGTGTTTCATCCTTTGTCTCCCCGTCAGTCACGTCTCCGTGTCCATTTATCTCCAGTCCCTGAGTGAAGTTCACATCTCTCAGGTCTCAGTGTGTGTGTTACTTCCTGTTTTATTTTGGACCGTCCCTCGTCTTGTTTGTGCTGTGCAGCTTCTGTCCTAATGCTGTCTGCGTCTCCCTCTGTTCGTTGTTGCCTCCGTCTGTCTGTTTGACATGTATTTTGCTCCTGCTCTGTATTTTTATTGTTCTGTTTGCTCCACCTGTTGTTATAGTTTCGACTTTACTTCTAATACTTTTTGTCTTGTAGCAGGTCCAGTGATTTCCACTGATGTACTGACCATGGGACCAGCTTACTTCCTGTATATTTTAAGTGAAACATGGAAGTGTGCAGCAAAATGTTCTGAAATATTTTCAAATAAGTGCAAACTAAATGTTAACATTACAGTAATGTTCTGCCTTGTCTCTGCTCGTCTTTTCATAGTTTGACATGCCATTTTTATGTCTTGCTCTCTGACACAAAACAAATTTAAAAACACGTAAATCCCAGTCAGATGGCTTCTTGTGGCACTGGTGTCTGCCCTGATCACTGGCTTTGTGTTCCCTTGGTTTCTGAGATCCTATCTGTGTGATGACTACAGTCTCTCTAAAGCCCTGCAGATCCACATAAACAGTGAACTGCTGATGAAGATGGCCTAACTCTTATTTTATTAGCATGCAGACCTCATTGATGATTAATAAAAACATTAAAAAGAAGGCAAGTTATTCCTATAGTGCAAATTTCAGCAACCATTATGTTAAGGCACTTTCTATCGCATGTCAAAAACCTTACAGTATTAAAGAGAAAACCCACAGATCAGATCATCGCCACTAACAAGCAAAACGCTCCCTTTAACCAGGAAGGAATGTGTTTAAAGGGTCAAACCAGTAGTTGTTGCTAAAAGTAGAATGGGAGGCAGAGCCTTCAGTTTTCAGGCCCCTCTTCTGTGGAACCAGCTTCCAGTTTGGATTCAGGAGACAGACACTATCTCTACTTTCAAGATCAGGCTTCAAACTTTCCTTTTTGCTAAAGCATATAGTTAGGGCTGGACCAGGTGACCCTGAATCCTCCCTTAGTTATGCTGGTTCTGCCAGAGCTTCCTTCCTGTTGAAAGGAAGCTTTTCTTTCCCACAGTCCTCGTTCACAGGAGGTCGTGTGACTGTTAGGATTTCTTCCTAATGTTGTAGAGTCTTGATTTTACAATGTAAAGTGACCTGAGGCGACTGTTGTTGTGAATTGTTGCTATATAAATTGACCTGAATTGAATGCAGCTGAAGGCGTCCTACATATTTGTGTACTTGCTGGTGGTGTATTCCAGTCTCTGTGGTATAATGTTGTGATCGCTGGTATGGAACGCTGCACTGAAGTCTAACAGGACAAGCACAGGAATGAGTCCACTGTTAGAGGATCAGTTTTAGAGCAAATGACAACAAGTGAACAGTAAGTTACAACTACCTCTAAAATCATGAATACAGATCAGTTACATGAGACATCGGTTATTATTCCATCCGCCGTGTTACTGGAAATGCCCAAAGACACTTTGTGCATATCTGCTGGATTCAGACGTGTTGAGAAAGTTTGATTCCCTCTGGCTGAGCAGGGTGCGCCAAAACAGTTTGGTTCTTAACCAGCGTACTTCTGTGTGATACACAGAACATGAACTTTCCAGTGAGCCCAACCTGAGATTTTAAATTTAATATTTTTAGATATTTTCGATTCAAATATCAAATAGTATTTTATTTCTTTAAAAAGGCCTCTTCAGCTGACTTTCATGTGTTTTTTTTAGTTTTGCACATTGGAGTTAGAGGCAATACTTGAATATGAATATCTAAAAACAATTAAAAATGGAAAACTGAACATTTAATTTCTCTTTCTTACTATCACATTAAATCAGGATGAGTAATTTAGGACAGATACTTTACATTGTTAGTCTTAATATTGGTTTGTTAAAATATAAAATCCTGTGAAGTGAATATTTATGTACACTCAAAATGATTAAAAAAAACTGTTTAACATGAAGAAAATGTCACGTTCACTCTACGTTTGAGCTGTGGATTCCAGCAGATTTTAATGTGTGAAAAAGGTGGTCGGTACCTGGGTTCATAGAATATTTTATATATTAAGCATTTAATGTCTTTCACAGAATTTTATATATATATATTAAAAAATATATATATATATATTAAAATATATATATATTTATATACATATATATACATCTCTTCTAACTTTGCACCATTAAATGTTTGTGGAAATCAGAGACCATGTAGTCAAAGTGTTGATTTAACAAAGAATTAAATAAATATTGACCAAATTATTTTCTTAGTTATGATTAGAGTACCCTCTGCATACTCCAGTTTAGACTATCTACTGGTTTTTTTTTTAAATTTGTAGTACAACTTGTGGTATTTACACAACCCAGCATGAAATCTGAATGAAAATACCATGTTTGTAACTTTTATAACTAAGAATTCGATGTTAAAATGAAATATATATTTTCTTTTGCACCATTCACACACTGTCACTTTGTGTCTTTTGCGATGTGAAGTTTTGTATTTAGTGTGCACTCCAATATTGGGCAGCTTGATTTTGTTTCTTCATAACTAGTCAGTGTTTAGACATTGTTAATGCATTTGCCCCAAACTACCGGTCCTGGAACAAAAGGCAAGTGAAGAATTCTGTATTTTATCTTTAATAGTTTTTGAGACTGTGATGTTCAGAGCTGCATTTGCAGACCATTTTCCAAAAAAAGCATATATCTTGAAAAGTATTTGAGATATGATGCTAACATTTCACAGCAATTTATTCAGACTCTGGACCATAAAACATTTGGGCAAACTGACGAGGGTTCAGCTGAATAAATGTTATAAAATTTTGATGATTTTAGATGGAAGGACTCAGTTCTCCAAAATGACAAATATGCACATATTTAACAAAAATATTTTCTGAGTTGTGTTAATGCCAGAATTTTATGCAATTTGGATAATAAGTGACAGCGTTATGTTGAAAACACATATTAAATATACAGATGTAGGTTTCTGTCATTAAAGAAAACGTGGCATCAGCTCCTTAAAGCCTGTGACCAGTCGTTCTGTCAGACTTCCTATTTCTTCTAACCTTGGTGCCTCTGAGAGGTCAGGCGCCACATTTCTGGGAGGGTTAGTTCCCTTGCTCATTTCCCATGCCAATTCAATGTGGTCTCATCCAGAGGCCAGCAATTATTTCCCTCAGCCTGCCCAAGGTACACTGCTGCTTTTGTTCCTCGTCAGCTCTGAATACAGTCCCTGAGCCAGACAAACCTGTAGAGTACGTTATCACAAGTCTTTGTGCTGGTGCTTAGCTTCCCTTCTATCTGCTCTATCTCTACCCACTGCAAACATAACAGCTCTTTAAAAAACCCCACTTTATTATATGTAAAACTCTTACCATCTGCCATTTGTGGTCAAATTGAAATATGACTCTGGTCTTTGAGGCAAAGCTTTTCTTTAGTCTGAACAAAGCTAATGACTCAGAAAATGTGCCGAATAATTACTGTGCATGTAAGGTATAGACTGAGCGTTTCTATTATGTTTTGGGCTGTCAGAGTTTGACGAGAACATGCCTGGTGTTCATGTGAATACAGTCTGGCACAACCAAAGATGGGAGGTGAGAAAGACATCACAGGAACGTATGGGTGTTTAACCATGATAACTGTCTTTTACACATGCTGCTGAAGACTCCCAAACTCAGCAAGGTGATGTTTCCAAATCGCCATCAAGCCAAAGCAATAACCACATAAACAGTCACTCTACTCGGATGACACAGAGCATGGAAGCTGCTGTGGTTGGCAGCTGCTACCAACATTATTCTTAATTTGATTTTGGGAATTATTGCTACATTTGAGTTAAAAATGCTCGATCAGTAATGCAGAGTAAAATGCAAAATGATCAAGAAAACCATCCTGTAACTTGGCTTTTCTGTTCACTGCCATCCCTGTAATAACAGCTTGGACTTTTAATCATATACTGTACGTCCCAGCTATGAAGGACAGAACTGCATTTTAATATGCACGAATTACAACCTGCATTGGAGGTTAATGCTTTTGCAGTACAGTATTTGTATTGTAAAAGCTGGATACTGATGATTCAGGGCACGGGCATCTTTTCTCTGACAATAGTAAACAATGTTGTGTTGTAAAGTTTGTCTTCTTCTGTTTTTCATTAAACCTCCTGACTCAGTGAGATTTTATTGTAAAAAGCATTCGGACAGCCCTGCTGACGCTGCGGAGCACCACTTTACATTTCAGAGCAACCTGCATTTAGAAACAATTAGCTTTCTCTCATTCACAAATTTAGACACATATGTAATTAATATTAGAAATTAGTGAAATCATTCAGATATTAAATACATCGTTTCTAAATCATAACATTAGCCGTTAGGACAAAATGCTGATTCCTGTTTTTTTAGATGTTACATTTCTTACAGTGTTTTTGGTTTGTTTGTTTGTTTGTTTGTTTGTTTGTTTGTTTGTTTGTTTGTTTGTTTTCGGGTTTTTGTTCAAAAACAAATCCATACATTTTAATGTCAAACAGAAAACAATGAGTGTCTGTATAATCCAGACAAGTCGATATTGTTTGCTATGAGCACCCCGCACCGCAGCCATGCAGTCACACATTCCCATACACCAAATAATAAACTCTGTTTAAAACCTGCAGTTTGATCCACACTGAAACATTATAGAACAGCGATGTTCACAAAACCCTGAGACTGCTTTGGACATTTTTCCAAATACTGAAAGCTTAAATTCACGGCACGCACTGTGTGCGTTTGTGGGTTCTGTCACCTTGTTTTTGACTCGGTTACTTAATGGCAAAGGGAATAGTAAGAATAGCTTTAGTGTTTTTAATTTGGACTTTTCTTAAAACAAGTAGAATTTTTTCTGTTGCGGCCACGTTATGGCACCGTGTGCAGTGCCGAGTGTGGCCGTGTCTCTTAAAACGTAATCCAGCTATGTGTACAAATGAAGATACACGCGGCACATTTTAGACGGAAGAAGATTTTAAAGGTCGGGCGTTTTGTTAGGCTGGAGATGTTTAGCGGTGCACTTTGCGCTGCAGCAGGTAGCAGAGTATACGTAACCTGACACAGCATCTGCACTAACATGACACCCAATTAACCACAGTCTACCCATCCAGGCATTTAACCAGAGCTGATGTGTGTCCGCTCACAGAGAAACACGCGTCAGACCTGCAGGTAAACTCCTTATTGTCATTTTGTTTGTTGATTCCGACAAACAAGCGACAGACCAAACGCCTTGGGTTTTTTTTTCTTTTTTTTTTTTACTTCAGTTAAGAAAGTTACACAAAAGGTGGCAAGTTTGTTGACAATAAATAATAAATAATCTTGCTGCACGGGAACAAACAAAACATTTCCTTCCGGAGCTAACAGTATTTTTTAAGTTATTATTAATTTACACATCTTTGGGGAAGAAAAAAAATGTTGGACGGACACTAACTCGCACAAATGTCCCACGAAGCTTGTGGCAAAATAGAGGTATACCTTGTTGCAAATGCTTTAGTACTTGGGTCTTTAAGAAAATCATGTAGTTAATGGAGAACCCCCGCCCACACCCCACACAGTCATTTATTATATGACTATATGACGAGGTGCGTGTGTCGAATTAAAAAAAAAACCAAAAACACAGTTTCTATTGAAAGTCGCGTGCGGCATGTCGCGAGTACAGAGAATCTCGAGCTCTCTCCTCGCCGCCGGGTCCCGTTCATCGGTGAAGCCAGCTTCATGCCTTCTCTGTTTGGCAAACGGGCAGCACCGACCGACCGCGAGGACTCGTCGCGTTATCTCCTCTGGACGTTAGAATGTGTGACTGTGGTAAATCCCATGATTGTCTTCACAGTGTCAAAATACAACCAGGGGGTTGCTTGGTGCAGTCGAGAAGGGTGATATGAAAGGGGCTGTGTGTGTCTGTCCACGCAGCGCCGGCTCAGGCCTCGATGGGGCTGGAGACCATGCTGTTCGGCGTATCTGGAAGCTGAGACGACATAGACGCTACTTCGCTGCCCGTCGAGTTCGAACCCGGTCCTCCCTCCGAGAAACTCACCTGCAGAGCACATTAAGCGAACCTTTAAAAGCACAGCTGAAACTTTTACACGTGCACACTAAAAGGCCTTGGATTACATCTACTCATGGGCACGTCAGTGCTGCTGCTCAGGGACGCAGTTCAGCCTGTGTGTCAGCAAAGTTTCCAAAGGAAATCCGTCCGTCAACTTCACTGCAACCATCGACGTCATAATAATAATAATGATGATGATAATAATAATAATAGATTTTTAGTCTACTGCTTTACAATTGCGCGATAAAAGAAGCGGAACGAGGATGGCATGGTGTTCGCTTTTACAGGTATTTGAAAGTCTGTTAATTTGAGAGTAAACGGAACCAAACGGGAAAAACACAAAATGCTTTAATTTTATTTAGAAAGCTGGTTTACATCGTCCGGGTGCGCTGCACGTGTCTTTGCCGTGTGTGGCCGGTGTGGAGAACAAACACTGCTGGTCTTTCGGGTTACCCACAGCCTCGTGTCTGTGCGCTTAAGCGCATCTGACCATACTCCCTCGAAATTTTACATACTTGAAATAAACGTAGAAAACGTAGCGTCAGTGGTCATAGTGGTTATGTGTCCATGCTAATTCAATATTCTTCAACAGATTAAGAATCACATATATATATATATATATATATATATATATATATATATATATATATATATATATGTAGATATATATATAGATATATAGATAGATAGATAGATAGATAGATAGATAGATAAGGAACCTAGCAGTGCTCGCAAACGACACACACTATTAAAAAAAAACAAAAAGTCGTTCAGAGCAGCTGCTGAATGTCCTCAAAAACTGAAATCACAGCACTTTTGATATCAGCAGTGTGTTAATGTCTGAGCGCGAACCAGGAAATCACGAACCAGTTGTTGGAAAGCAGGCTGGTCGATGTCGCTCTGCAGCGCGAAGTCGCTGAGCACCTTCCAGGGCGGCTGGTAGCTCTGCACCTCCACCGGGTTGGCTTGGATGCCTCCGTCGTGCCGCTCCGGGCTGGCTGCCACCATCGGGGTTCCCGTCATTCCCTGGATGTTCTGCAAGAAACGGAAGCATCCTGCTCAGCACCACGCACAGTTACTGGGAGAATTACACGCGAGGGGGTGCTGCCGTGTAAACTCACGTGCACGATTGCTCAATCAGCAGAACAATCAATCACATTATGT